>NW_022589704.1:27345185-27457917 GCF_004348235.1 Phoca vitulina
GAAAGAAAGAAAGAAAGAAAGAAAGAAAGAAAGAAAGAAAGAAAGAAGAAATGAAAAGAAAAATCTAGATGTTTGAAGGGACAGGAGAGTTGCTGTGATAACCAGAACTTCAAATGAGAAAATCATGCAGATGACTGAATCGCACAGAGAAGTAAGCCAACATTTTGAAGTGGCTGTATTCTTTTGGTATTTGCTGATTCTGGGCTGAGGTCAAGAGGCTGAGGACGCAGCAAACAACTCAGGTAACTTCTACTACTAAACACCAGAAAGACTGACAGAAATTATGGAAGTTTTTTGAGCCTGAAAATATAAAAACTGGAGACATGAATGTTAAATAAGGAACAATGTCAGAGAATCAATCTTTCTGTTGGCTTAACTGTGACAAAATGATGAATTCTAAAGCTGGGCAGAAAGCAGTTTAAATAGAAGCCAAGCAAAACATTCAGAAGGGCAAAATGAAGTTTTAAGCAGCCTCATAGTACTCAGGAGAACAGGGGAATAGTAGAGTGACCCCTGTGACTTCCTGAGGGGCAAATGACAAGTGTCCTTAACAAACTGTAATACAACCTGGAATCATGGATTCTTGATTAGATTAAGGAGACACACCTCAGTTCTATCTCCCTAGTAAATAAAGAGAGATGATAATGTTACCCACCACTTCTAAATTATTTATTAAATAGTATTTAGTTTTTAATCCACAGTTATGCCAAGGACTTGAAGAGATATTTAAAAACCAGGAAGCTATAGAAAAAATAGAAGCAATAAAGAATATAAGTGATCCTGATATTGGGTTATCATAGTAAAACTTATGTCTAACTGTGGTTTTTGTCATCAAAATAGAAAAAAAATGGAAGATATAAATTAAGTTGGGAAGTATTTCACCAGAATTAGAGTCAACAAATTAAGAACAAAATGAAAATTATATAATTTAAAAATACCGTAAATTATAAATTTAATAGATAGGTTAAAGGAAAATTAGACACAGTAAAAGAGACTATAGTTAACTGAAAGACAGGTCAGTAGAAAATATTTATGTAAAGGAGAGAGAAAAAAGACTAAAGTACAAAGAAACAGCTTTTTTTCAAAAATAAAAAACAGTTAAAATGTCAATCATCTGTGTAATTGCAGCTCTAAAAAGAGAAGAGTTAGGGAAAGCTAGCAATAAGCCATATTAGCACACATTTAGGTACATAATATTTAAACTGAGGAAAATAAAAAGCAAAGAATATATAAAAGTAGCTACAGAAAAGAAGATACATTACCTCCAAGGAAGCACCATAACATTTATAGTAGGCTTCTTAACACAAATGATGTAAGTCAAAGGACCATGGAATAGCATCTTTTAATGATAAACTAAGGCCATATATTTCAATATTTTGTGAAAACAAACTGGAAATTGACAGGAAAATTAAGATATTTTCTGACAAAAGAGACTGAGGAAATTAATAGTAATAATACTCAGGGGAAAGTTTCAAGCAGAAAAAAATTATGCTGGGGAGACTGGTTGTCTCAGTCAGTTTAGCATCTGACTCTTGATTTTAGCTCAGGTCATGTTCTCAGAGTCATGAGATGGAGCCCTGCTTGGGACTTCATGCTGGGTGTGGTGCCTGCTTGAGATTCTCTCTCTTTCTCTCCCTCTGCACCTCCCCTCCTTGCACTCACTCTCTCTTTAGAAATACAAAAAAAAGAAAAAAGAAAAAAATGATGCTAGACTGAAGCATATTGATATAAAAAGAATGAAGAGGAATGGAAAGAGAAAATAATGTGTGTAACATAAGTGCATATTAACTGTATATAGCAAAACTAACAAATTGTGTTTGAAATAAAACAGATAAACAATTAAATACACAAGAATATTAACACGAAAATTAGGTGGTAGTGAAAGTGAATTAGAGTTATAAAATCCTGACACTGATAATGAGGTGGTAAAATTATTGATTTATGTTAGGCTACAATAAGTAATGGATGCATGAGGCAATCTTTAGAATGACCACTAAAATATATTAAGATAATGAATAATTTGTGATTATAACAAAAGGGAAAATACAATGATAATGTTAATGAAAGATTATTTCATTATCCAATAAAATATAAGGATGGAGGTAAAATGTAAGAGACCAGTGAAACAAATAGAAAACAATAATAAAATGATAGCTTAGAACAAAGATGTTATCAATTGCATTGGTATGAACAGACTCATTTTGCTGATCATAATGGCAAAACAGCTTATATTGGACTTGCCCTCCTGCAGATATTGATTATAGTTTCCAGGAAAAAAAAAAATCATGGTGCTGGAGAATGATGAATGCAGGTAGAAATAGAAGTAAATTTGACCCTTTAAGCAAGGAAACTGCACTTTGTAAGATTGAAGTTTGTGTAACTTTTCACTGGAATACCCTCTTTAAGCTACACACTGTGGAACCACTCAGAAAGAAGATTTAATGGCTTGAAGCGTCAGATAGATAATAGAGCTTGGGGCTGCCAAAACAATTTCAAGCAAACTAAGGGGAGAATTTCCAGGGGCAAGTGGCCACAGTAAAAGGAACCACAAAATCAGTTTTTAAACTATGTCCAAATCCCTGGCTGATTCCTGAATTATATACCTGCATAGAGTAAACCTACAACCTACAAGTAATCAATGAAAGGATAAGAAAACTGAGTTGAGATTTCACCTGCTGCTCACCACAGGGAGAGTGTTTAGAGTGGTGCCAGAATGAATAGAACTATGTAGAAGATAGCAGAATCTGGAGTCTTAATAATCTTCATACATGCTACCCAAACAATCAAAAATTTCTAGACATGGGAAGAAACAGGAAAATATGACCCATATTCAAAAGAAAATAATAGAAATCAACCACAAGATGACCCTTGTGAGGAAATCATTAAGCAGGGCTTTAAAACAATTACAATTTGAATGTTTAGGGATTTGAAGTAAAAGATGGTCATAATGATGGAACAACTGGTAAATTTTAGCAGAAAAAAACAGAAGCTATTTTTTAAAAGCCAAATAAATATTATGAAAATGAAAAGGATAATATCTGAAACATAAAATACATTTAAAGGTCTTAAGAGATGCAAATATAAATGTGAATGCCTTAAGAAATATTCATGGGAAATTGGAGACAGAAAGAGAAAGAGAGAGGGAAATTATTGATTCTGAAAAGCAAAGAGAAAAAAATACTGAGAAAAATAAAGACCCAATAGATTGTAGGACAGTATCAAACAGTTTAACATACGTGTAATTGGAGTCTGAGAGCTGTACTCCCTGGGTGCTACGGACCATATCTTATGCTGTGCAAATCCACGCCTTCATACACATTGAGTAGCAACTCCTGTGATCCTCTCTTCTTGAGAGGAACTTGGAAAATGGAAGTTAGTGGAAAGAAATAAATTGCTAATTGTCACAGGCTACAGCTACTACGCATTATCTGCATCCTGCATTATCCATTCTGAGTCCTAATTCTGAGCTTTCACCTCTCCAGTTCTTGGCTTACTTGGCAAAGTTACTTAAACCCTCATTTCTGAGGATGTCTAAGCCACTGGTTAATACACTCTCTCCAGGGAAGGTTTGCTATTTATGTTCATCCATGGTCAGACAAGGGAGTAGTAGGAATTCCACACATACTACTCCTTGACTCCATTGTACAACAAAGCCTACCTTCTTCTGATGTTCAGGGACAATTATCCTGTCAAGTTGGCATAACTGCTTGGACCACAACCTGCTGCACAGCCTTTTCCTGTGCCAGGCGCTTCTCAAATATGAGTCTTCTATTTTACCCCACATATAAGAAGTATTATTAGATGTGGAATATACTTTTTCTAGAACCTGAAGAAATTTGGAAAGCATTGCGCTTCCTTCTTTATAGTACGGGTGGCAAAATGCAGCAATTTGCCTTTTACTTTGTATTTCACCAGAATTAGAGTCAACAAATTAAATATGGATAATAAAAAATGTTAATAAACATAATTATGAGTAAAGCTGGTCTCTGTATAATTTTGTTTATGATACAAATAAAGTTATACTATGACAGTTTTGAATTTTAAATCTTATTCACATCTAAATTCAGCAGTTGATTATTTCAGTATACAGTTTCTCAGCATTAGATTTTAATTACAACTTAACTTTTGAAAATACTCTGGTGAAGAATAAACCATATAATTTATATTTCTTTTTTGTGTTTTTTTCAGAGATTTAAAAAATTATACCATGAAATTATAAATGTAAAAATTATAATGTTAAATACATATCTTCAAAGCTAAATCTGATAACTTAGTGTAAATTAAGCTGTAAAAATGAAACTAACTGGGCAAAATGCCTAGTAAACACTTCAGACAGTATAATAACTAAGCAGAAAACAGATGTCCTGCATGAAAAGCTGGAGAAAAAATAAAGTTTAATGTGCTCAGAGTGTTGAGTGATCTAAAGATTGTGGGGTCTTGCCTTAAGACTTAATGTTTCTATTCCACTTTTAACCATTAGTGTAATATTTGCTAGGTGGTTGACCTGAAATAGGCCATTGGTCATATTCTTTTCAATGTTGCAAAAACAAAAATTAAAACAACATGCTTTCCTTCTATAAATATTGACAATTGGCTTAAAAAGTGCAAAAGTCAGTGTGTCCAGCTAGAATAAAAATGAAAAATAGTTATTAAGATTTACCTAAATCTGTTATCTACCAATATATTGTGAATGATTCCTTGTAGCCACATCCATAGAACATTCAACTCTACAAGAACTGTAAAACATACTAACATTTCTTACAGCTGTTCAGTGAAAGTTATGCAAAAATATACCCTCATATTTATTTTAGTAAAAGTGGAACTAAATGGTGGGAAAGATAGCATGTTGAGGAAGTCTATAGGAAAAGGAGATGCTATAGTTAACTCTTCAATTAGGAATATTTTCATAAAACTCTCTGATAAAGTGTACTAATTCAGTAAAAATTCCAGTAGTTGAAACAAATCATGTTTTCAATTTTAACAGTTATTTATTTTACTCATTTTTTGGTCCAACCATTACCATCAACTACTTACTTTTTAACTCATAGGCAGCCATTGACCATAACATAAAATTATGTATTATAAGAAGAATCGTTCATGTTCAGAATATAATGGACTTCGCTATTGTTACAAAGAATAATTATTACTGATACTAATTTCATGTCCAATATTAAATCAAATTGTGCTAACACTCCTTTACTCCTTTCTGCCTATATAGATGCTATTCTATTTTTAAAGGCCCCAGTTTAAGTCCTCTCCTTGATGTAAAATATTTAAATGGTGCTTGCACACAAGTTTAGTAGGTCTAGTTTCATTTCTAGTTTATGCAATTATCATCTGAAAAATTACTCTCCTCTTTATTTTCTCCATTTCTTAGAACATGAAAATTACTGTCAGTACTTAAGACTAATATATGCACAAAAAATGTTACATAGACTAGAAGCATCTTGTATAGAAAGAAATCATGTTTTACTATTTTTGTCAGTATTTGTATGTCCTATACTTCCTACAAAGTCCCACTAAATGCTTCTTGGTTGAATAATCCCTTACCCTATCTGTATATACTGCTAGTGATATGATCAAACATGGTATCAATGTTAAGAAAATAAAGACCTTCCATGATAATGTAAATCTTTTGATAAGAAATGGAAGTTCAGTGCCTTGCATTCCATAGATACTCAATAAACCTACCAAGATCTGACTGAATGTATGAATGAAAAAGATGCAGGAAGACAATTTCATAATCCAGTGCTAAAGCCTGTTTTCAATAGTGATGCTGAAATCTTCTGTCATACTGCTGCTTCCCCTTTTTCTCCCTCTCCCAATGAATTTTCCACTTGTATTCTCCCTTCTCTGTGCCCTGGGAGGCTGTACCTTTGGGCTCCCTTGCTGGCTTGAGACTGAGTTCTACCAAGGCAAGGCATATACAAAACAGCCAGAGGAGAGAGAACTCAGGACTTTTTTTTTGTTCCCTGCCTTGTTTCAAGGAGCTTCTCTACTTAATATGTCTTTCCTAAGATTAAATAATTATTTTGTTGTGGTTAATAGCATTTCTACTATATAACAAAGCGATTTGCATTCTCATTTATCATTCAGTATGCACAATTAAAAATTTTTTAAATGGTCATAATTGTATGTTGAGCCTAACACAGGACTTGAACTCATGACTCTGAGATCAAGACCTGAGCTAAAGTCAAGAGTCGGATGCTTAACTGACTGAGCCACCCAAATGGCCCAAAATTGTGTGGTGTTTTTTAGATTGAAGACTCCAAATGGTCTTTCATTATCTTAAGTATGAATGTACATTCATATGACTAATTTTACCGCTTCAGACCAGGACCACAAAATCTCAAGAAAGAAGTTTGTAAGTAAATAAATTTCTGTTTCCGTTTGATACCATCCCTTTAAATCCTGCAATTGTCTTCTAATTGAGCTATATGTTGTATCTATTTCTAAAATTTATTTTCCATTTCATTTTCAGACATAAAAATCCTTACTCTAAATTAAAAAATTGTAAAATATAAACTTTTTAAAAAGTTTTATATGATCTTATTATCTATTCTCTTTCCTATTTGTTCAGTTTTTCTTACCTTTTTTTTTGTCTATTTCTCTTACTGACTTTTCCCCTCATTTTTACTTCACAGATATTTTTATGATTTTTTGAAGCTACAATGTCAGAAATGCTCTTTGTGACATTTACCTACCAAAGATTTTGTATGTAGCAATTTCTCCAAGAGAGTTCTAATACCATGCTCTAAAAAAAGAGAGAAAGCATAAGAACACTTATGGTGTTTAACTCAAATTTCAAGTGCAGAATTATCATTTTGAAATATAAAAATATAACTGAAAAATTGATGAAAGAAATCATATGTTCTACTATTAACAATAATGAAGAGAAATGTCAGTTTTCCTAATAATATTTAATGGTGAGGGCTCTGTCTAGGAACAATAAAGTGCTCATACCCCTGAGTT
Organism: Phoca vitulina; assembly: GCF_004348235.1. Lineage (NCBI taxonomy): Eukaryota > Metazoa > Chordata > Mammalia > Carnivora > Phocidae > Phoca > Phoca vitulina. The sequence continues at coordinate 27,352,158 of NW_022589704.1, forward strand.
GAGTTAATAATTAAATTCAATTAATCTAAAACAGTGATGTAGGATATCTTATGTTAGACCTCTAGTCAAACTTCAACACCATGAATGGGTATCAACTCTATGAAATCAAATGTCTCTGAGTAATTGAGTGAGATTTTCCATTTTAACTTGAATTTCTGATCTTTCTGTGCAAATAATGATTGTCTCAATCACTTCGACACCATTAGGTGTCAAAAGCAAAAATCTATCAATGTGTGCCTTACCAAATTGAAAAATGCATTTTTCCATTAAAGGATATTGACAAAGACTGATGGTGGACATAGGATCACATCACATGGAGAAGATAAAGGGTAGTCTAAAATAATTCAAAGAATAGCGTCCATATGTCCATATTTTTAAGACGTTAATATGAGGTACTGTGCTAGATAACATGAGATGACAAAATTGCAAGCTTTGACACCAAGTGAAACATCAGTTTAAAGAGATAATTCAGATACAGTGTTCCCTTCCATAGTCATATTATTTAATTACCTCTGTGAGTTGGGGAACAAGTGCAAAAACAATGGCTAACCTCAGAAGTTGCCCCAAATAAATTTACATATTGTAAATTTGCTTCTGGTGATTAATTCATGTGATAACATAAAATTTTAAATGTACAAGGACAAGTTTTACAAAAATATTTAACCTACAATTATTTAGACCCCATCTAGTAAAAATCATATTTACTATCCTAATTTTATTTGAATTTATAAGAAATACTTTACAATAAGAGCAGATGTTTTTATTTAAACTATGACTTTTCTAAGAGCTTATGTATAATAAAAATCTTCCTAATTGGTTAGTCTTCTTTGTAATACATTTTTACATTACCAGCATACATAAAGAAGCACAGAATTTCAACCAATAGCACAGAATGTTGTGCATACTATTTGGCAAAAGTACAATCATTGCTGATGGAAAAGTACCAGAAAAAGCATCAAGCTATATGTTAATAATATGGTGTAAGGTTGGCCTGCTGTTCAAATGTGTGAGACAGCAGTAGAACGTCCATTCAAGTCTAAATAATGCATAAATATTGCATTAGGCACTTTCAAGTTGTAAGGAACAGGACATGGCCAGGTAAACTGTTTGGCATTTATTATCTGAACAAAATAAATTAAGAAAATCCAGACATCTTTTTGTGCCTTGCATCTTTTTGTGCCTTGCAGAACTGAAACAACAGTTGAAACCATTCCAGTTACTATGACTACCCTTGTAATCCAAAAGAAACACTGGACACCTGCATCCATCCTTTAGAAGCCAGCTCTTGCTTCCACACACTCTATTGATTTCCCAGTAATTATGACCAAGTTTCTTTCCTGTTTTTGACTCTACTATAATATGATCCCTGATTCTGTAATACAGTCCCTCATTCTACTCCTCTCCTAAAATCAAAAGGAGGGTATGAATGAATGTCATTATAGTCATCATTCCATATGAGCAGAGTTCTCAAACTAGGTCACCTCATGGGCTGTGGGCTCCAGATATCTAGCCTATACAGAAAATGTCTGTTGGCTAGTGTTGGGTCAATCAGTTGTGTCCATGGAAGCCAAAACACATGAAAACTTTTGGTGAATTATAAAAAGAAACTGCTTAGGGCGCCTGGGTGGCTCAGTCAGTTAAGCATCAAATGCCTGGTTTCAGCTCAGGTCATGATCTCAAGGTCCTGAGATGGAGCCCCCTGTCAGGCCCTGTGGGGCTCTGTGCTCAGTGGAGAGTCTGTTTGTCCCTCTCCGTCCCCCTCTGCCCCTCCCCCCACGCTCGCTGCTCAAGTGCTTTCTCTCTCTCTCTCTCTCTCTCTCTAATAAATAAAATCTTAAAAAAAAAAGAAAAGAAAAGAAAAGAAACTGCTTGTGGTCACATTATTCAGAGAAGAGCATAACCCCAGCAGGTACTTGGTGCTTCATGGGCTTGTCTCCTGTACCATTCTGCAAGGTTACGTATTATACAGATTATAAAAATGATTACAGAAAATTCCCGTTCTTCAAGGAGGTGTCAGTCTCAACCCATTATTTGGTGGCTTCAGTGTAGGATCTTATTAAACTGTCTTCATAAGAGTTCTAGGTTATCCTTCCTCTACAGGTTTATAAAATCTCCCTCCCTGAAATATTCAGAGTTTGATTTATCATAGGTCATAAAAAATTTTGAAAATGGGTAATCAACTGACTTCTTAAAATGACATGTATCACCTTACCTAGGAGACTGTGTGTTATCTATTTATCTATATCTCTATATAAACACATATATATTAAATATTACAGAATTCTAGATCATGTGTCAAATGAATTTAAGTGGTTGAAAGATAAATTCAGGTTTTAATAAAATATGAGAGAATTCTAGAAGGTAAGACCTATGCATTTCCATAGCATATAAAAACAATTATTTAGGGAACTAAACAACTTGCCTTAATTTTTAAAAAGTGTGATGTTCTTTATTTGCCTATGTTAAATGGTTACTGAATCGAAAATTCATGGTTTACATCTAAATCAATTTTTGTAAGCAATATCATTTTCCAAGTTTAACAAATTTCTTCTCGAGTTCCAATAAGTCGTGGAATTCTTTAAATTAGAAAATGTTCATGTTCCTAGAGAAGTAAACATTCTTGATCAGCATATGACAAGTATCATGCCTCTGTGGAGAAAATAAATCTTTCTGAGTTGTTGCCTTATATTTTATGGCTGTTTCATGTCCAGTGTCCTCACTGAACTCTGAGTTCCTTGAGACTATGAGCAGTATCTTTTACTCTACAGCACCTAGAATACTTAGTGCCTAGAATACTTAAGACATGCTACTTGACTTGGCCCCTGGGCCTGCACTGCCCGCAGGGGCAGCCCCCTGGCCTGGACCTGGAGCTGAAATGTGGGAAGGGTGGTTTCTTTTTTTCTTTCTTTCTTTCTTTCTTTTTTTTTCCGTGCTTCGGAGACACCAGAATTAATAACACTATTTTTGGGAAAAAAAAAGACATGCTACTTTCTGAATTTAGTTGCTTTGAGAAATAAATGACTTCAGTAATAAGCAGAGTTAACACTCATTTGAGATGATTAGATTTCACAGTTTCATTAAGTCAAAGGATATAGGTAACCCTTGAAAAGGCAATGGAGTCTGATGGAGTCAGAAACCAGTGGGTGAAAAGACACTAATGAAAGTAGTATATAGACCATTGCAAAGTTCTGAAATGAAAAGGAGAGAGAGAGAGCTGATTTAGTGGAAGATCAAGGAAGGAGATTTTAATTGTTTGAGGAAAAGGTAACTGAAATCTGTGTGTGTATAGAGAAGAATGAGCAGGTAAAGCAGGAGAATTTGAAGGTATGAGAAAAATCGGACCTATTACTTTGGGGGAAAAAAAAATCCAGCAGGAGACAAGAGTAAAAAAGTTTAAAATCAAAAGAAAACACAAGGAGGGACCCTTTCTCCTTTGGAATGGGACTGAAGATAATAAGGATATATTGTGAATAAGTGTATCCTGTTAGTCTGTTGAATAAAATATTATATGATTATAATTTCTGAGTTATATTTTGTTTCATTGGCTAATCTGAAAAGTAGAAATGAAAATACCATTTTGAAAATCTTTTCTCCCTGACAATCAACAAATTCTTAATTCTTACATATAAATTTTATATATATAACTGTATATATATAAGCATATATTATATATATTTGTATAATATAAACCTTTTTCTGGAAAAATATTATGTAAATGGTGTTACTATGCAATTTTAAAAATTAGTGAACATGACAGCTAATACAATTAAAATTAAAAAGTGTAAACCTGGGGGCGCCTGGGTGGCTCAGTCGTTAAGCGTCTGCCTTCGGCTCAGGTCATGATCTCAGGGTCCTGGGATCGAGCCCCGCATCGGGCTCCCTGCTCTGCGGGAGGCCTGCTTCTCCCTCTCCCACTCCCCCCTGCTTGTGTTCCCTCTCTCCGCTGTGTCTCTCTCTGTCAAATAAATAAAATCTTTAAAAAAAAAAAAAAAAAGTGTAAACCTGGGGCACCTGGGTGGCTGTCGGGCATCTGCCTTCTGCTCAGGTCATGATCCCATAGTCCTGGGATCTAGCCCCGCATCGGGATCCCTGCTCAGCAGGAAGCCTGCTTCTCCATCTCCCACTCCCCGTGATTGTGTTCCTTCTCTCGCTCTCTCTCTCTCTCTCTGTCAAATAAATAAATAAATAAAATCTAAAAAAAAAAGTGTAAACCTTTCTATAAGATCATTTAAGCATGAAGTCTTCTGAGTCAGCAGCTTACTCATACTGTTACATAAATGAATAAGCCCCAAAACAGAAATAGCTTCTTTACCCACAACTTTAGCTTTCTTTTTTGCTTAATGGATCTTGGTTAAGACAAGGCAAACAAATAAAAAACCGTTTCAGCATGAATCATCCAGAAATGTACTGATGTATACACACATGTGTACTCACATAAATACAGCCATTACAGATAATTTTGAAGACTTTTTTTTTTTTTAAATGAGAAAAGCCTTTGACAATAAGCAAATAAACCATGGTTGATTCATTCCAGAGAAATTCCCTATGGTTTTCAGCGGTATTCAGTGGCAAGCTAGTGCAGAAATATTGCATTGTTGTTGAAATATTGCATTGAAGAGCACACACCATGCTGAAGAGAAGCAGCTCCTGTGGGGGGACAAGGCATGTGCCAAAAGCAACATTCGGCCCTTGACTAACCCTGAAAGCTCTGAGCGCATCCACCGTGGCTGCAGAGCTCAGATTTCTCAAGGATATTTCATCCAGCTTCTTTGTGCCACCTACACTTGCATCCAACTTTAAATGCACAAAGAGGTTTTTCTCTCTTCTTGCTCTTTCTTTTTATTGTATCTATATGAGATGATCGACGCTAACTAAACTTACTGTAGTAATTGTTTCGTAATATATGTAAGTCAAGCTGTTATGCCGTACACCTTCAACTTATGCGGTGATGCATGTCAATTGTATCATAATAAAACTGGGAGAAAAAGAACAAAACTAATTATCCTTCAACAATAATAATAATAAATGCACAAAAAGACACAGTGACCGTGTGGTTCTGCCACCTAGCCAGTCCATTAGCATTAGAATAAGGCTTGATATGACTTCTGCCTGGAGTGTAGACAGGAGCATAGGAAAGGTATAGCAAAGCCCCTACACAACAGTGGTGTGGCCAGCCACAGCAGGATGTCAATAAAAGGGTTACCAACAGATTAACAAGGCATGCCCTGCTTTCACCTGCAGGTCCTAGAGACTCCTGAGAGGGAGACCTTTTGGCGGCACCCTGTTGTTGTCTTTTGGCACGTGGAGTGATGCTGCTGGAGGTGATGATGACTGTCAGATTGTGCAGGACAGGAACCAGTGAGAGCAAATAAAGGGGCCGAAAATGGGCTCCTTTTAAGTGGGGTTGCATGTTAAAACCGGAAGTGCCCCACACTCCTTGTTTTGGAGGATCTGAAGGAACTTACAAGTCCTTTGGCCAATAATAAAGGAGCAATCAATTATAGGGAGCTGAATTTTGAACAACTCTGAATTTGCCAACATACATTCAACAGCACTTTCCTCAACTTGTGAGACTAATATTTAAAGACTGTGGCAAATCCAGGAGTTTGCCTCAGAGTTCTTAGCTCCTGGGAATGCTTTCTGCTCCAAATAATGACACTGCACATGGTGCTAGAGGGTGATTACTACCTGAAGGTCTCTCAAAGCATATTTTTCACATTGAACTTACTAAAACCCAGCACATGTACCTCATCATATTACTATCTATTTTGTTTAGGGCACTTAAATGGAACTTTGATTTCGAGTGGAAGTTATTGTTAGCTATTTGTTTTAAATTATTTTAAAGGAAAAATGAAAGAGACTAGCTTTTATTCCCCAAAAGAAAGTTTTTGTCAAATGTTCAACATACACATTAAGTTATAATCATTATATATTTCCACCTAATTTGGTTACAAATGCAATTCATCCAAAGGGTGATATAAATTATAACTTTTTGTCAGAATGGAACTAGAAAAGTTAATCATAGTTTATGGAGACTTTATTAGTTACATTCTGCTACATTTTATAATAATATATTTCTTTATTTAACCCTAGAACTTTCTCATTTTATAATATTTAGATACAGATATTATTTACTATATGGATAATTCAGAAATTAGTTAATTTGAGACTTTTTTTACTATCATTCCATTCATTTTTACTTCATAGTGTTGATGAAGGTAACAGTGATTCTACAATATCTCCAGGACAGTGTAGAATGTTATAAAAGGAATTCAGAGAAATAAACGTTCTTAAAATGTTTATTCAAAATATGAATGATAGCCATGAAAGATAAATGCTGTCAGTAGTATTCGAGATGACAGGACACAAGAAAGACCTACCCCAGGGTACATCTCACTGTCTTCAATTGCCATAAAGTGATTTACCCAATTCTGTCAGAGCTGCAGATTATATAGCATTATGAACTGAGAAAGTGAAATTATGTCACACAGAAACTTTATACCTGCTTAGTCAAAATAAAAGCGTCTGTGAAATTTGTGAATGTCTATAACAACCCTATTAACAATTACCAAGAATGGCAAACAAAGGAAATCTTTCAGTGATGGAAATAGCCTGTATCTTGATTATGCTGATAATTATTTGAGTGTATAGATTTGTCAAAATGCATCAAAATGTACATTTAAAATTGGAGTGTTTTCTTATATGATAACCATACCCCCATAAATTTCACTTAAAAATGCTCTAATCTTTTTAAAGATTGCTGTTTGATTTTAAGGGGAGGAGGAAAGAAGTAGCTTAGCAAAAAACAATCGAATTATTAAGTTATTAATAAAATTATTAAATATCTGGAAAGAAGTGGTTTAGTAAGGAAAATAGAATTATTCGATTAGGAAATGTTCAGTTTAATGAACAATGTCATTTTGATAAAGGCTTAAAGAGCATTTAAATAAGTTTGACTCTAATTTTTTCCTATCATAATTTCCTAAAATATGAAAAGTTCTGCCTCCTAGAGAGGTAAAGCAGAGGGCTAGTGTAAATAAGAATAATGCATAACTGTACTGGATTGAATCATGTCTTTTATGGAACAAAACATGTTTTTTTAAGATACATATATTTCTTAAATAGTTTTATTTGAAATACCATTACCGTTAAAAGATTCTTGTTATACAGCACTTTATCATCACAAAGTTTTGTGTTTTACTTAAACTACAAGTATTTATTTCTTCTGAACATATCACTGACTTTACTGAAGGATGAAGAAAGTCACAGTACTCCAAAGCCTGAGAAGAATTGGCTTCATTTAAAAATCAACTTATTGGGGCGCCTGGGTGGCTCAGTCAGTTATGCGGCTGCCTTCGGCTCAGGTCATGATCACGGGGTTCTGGGATCGAGCTCCACATCAGGCTCTTTGCTCAGTGGGGAGCCTTCTTCTCCCCTGCCTGCCGTTCCCCCTGCTTGTGCTTGCTCTCTGCCTCTCTCTCTCTGTGTCAAATAAATAAATAAAATCTTAAAAAAAATTAAAAATCAACTTATTTCTAGAATAGTAGCTGAAGAGTAACTGTAAATGACCCACAGAATGCTTTTCACTCAGCATGTTTGTACCTTCAAAAAATTATTTTCAATTTCTATGATGTTCATAATCCAGACATATAAAAGACATTATCATCTTCAAATATCATCAGCTTTAAATATGACTAAATCAGAAGAATAATATAAATAAAAACCAGTAATGCAGATTGTTGTCAAAATACTGTATGATCCAATAATTCCACTACTGGGTATTTACCCAAAGAAAACAAACAACACTAATTTTAAAAGATATATGCACCCTTATGTTTATCACAGCATTATGTACAATAGCCAAGATATGGAAACAACCCGTGTCCATCAACAGATAAATAGATAAAGAAGATGTGATATATATATATATGTATATATATATACACAAATATGAATATATATGAATTATATATATATGAATATTATGTGGAATATTACTCAGCCATAAAGAATGAGATCTTTGTGACAACATGGATGGACCTAGAGGGTATTATGGCTAAGTGAAATAAATCAGACAAAGAAAGACAAATACCATATGATTTCACTTACATGTGGAATCTAAAAAACAAAACAAACAAATAAATAAGCAAACAAAAAGCAGAACCAGACCTATAATACAGAGAACAAACTGATAGTTGCCAGAGGGGAAAGGAGTGGGAGGATGGGCAAAATGGGTGAAGGAGAGAAGGAGATACAGGCTTCCAGTTAAGGAAGGAATAAGTCATGGGAATAAAAGGTACAGCATAGGGAATGGTCAATGGTATTATAATAGTACTGTATGGTGGTAGACGGAAGCTACACTTGTGGTAAGCATAGCATAATGTATTGACTTATAGAATCACTATGTTGTATGCCTGAAACTAATATAACATTGCGTGTCAACTATACTCAAATTAAGAAAAAAAATCACAAAAATACAGAAGCATTTATCTACAACATACAACACCTAAAATAAATATTTCTTAACCCCCTGAGTTTCAGACCATGCCAAATTTTTTCCAGGGTGTATTCTGATCAAGAAGAGGAATTCTAAATTACTACTCTGGTTATTATTTAAACTTCATACATATTAATTCTTTTCATTAGATGTACATTAGGATGGAGAAGAAAATGAAAGCAGCACAAATTTGAAAAGCATAGAACAGTGTTTTAGAATGCATTGTTAACTGAAAAAAATCAGAACTAATAAATATTGGCATATCTCAAATTATAAGACATTCTTTTTTTAAAAAAAGATTTTTATTTATTTATTTGAGACAGAGAGAGAGCATGAGCACGGGGGAGGGGAGTGGGAGAAGCAGACTCCCTGCTGTGCAGGGAGCTCGATGCGGGACTCCATCCCAGGACCCTGGGGGAATCATGACCTGAGCCGAAGGCAGATGCTTAACTGACTGAGCCACCCAGGCACCCCTAAGACATTCTTTATTGAAAAGAATAAGTAGAAAAGATAGTGTAATTCCTTACTGTCTGGTAACTATAGCTGACAACAGAATTCTTCTGAAATTGTCTCCCATTTACAAAAATAGGCATTGATATAGATGACATAGATTAGCCATGGATGATGATATAGATACAAGATAGAGACACATATGAAAAAATTTTTTGTGAAAAATAGTCTAACTTCAGTAAATATGCATTTAGAATAAGAGTTATGTTTATTAGGCTTCATACTCAAATTATAAAATTATAATTTAAAATTTTAAGTAATTACAATGTAATGTTACCACTTTATTTGTATGGGGGAAAAATAAAACCCTGATTTTAAGCATTTAAAATCTGGAGCCCATATTTAAGTGACATTGTAGAAACTACCCCAAAAGAAGTAAAGTGTTGGGATAAAGGAATCTCAAAAAACAGTTGAGAGGAAATTGCATTATTTGGAAAGAGAAAATACAGCAGAAGTAATGCCTATAAATACCTACAGTGTCCAAGTGATTTAAAGAAAAGAAGTGAAGAAGGTGTAAAAAAAAAAGATCATAAAGGGCTGGAAGCAGAGCCAACAGGAGCAAGAATTTATCTCAAGAGCGCGTTAGTCCTTGAGATTTACAACACTAGCCAGTGTTTTCTTTGCTATTACAGTCCCATTGCTCCCAAAGTGTTTGAGTCTTTATTAGAAATCTAAAATCTGGACTTATTGTGTGAAATCGCCTAGCTTTTGTAAATGGTAGCAGTCATTGCCTACCCAGAATCCACTTCACTTCCATCCTTCCACACAAAACTGAAGTGTAAGCCCAATAGTACTTAGGATCCTCCAGGTTACAACTGTTAGTCTGCCCATAGTCACATAACCTATGGACATTAAAAATCTAAACAAATCAGTGACAGAAAGGATAAAAAATAGACTTCTAAGAAAATGGTTTTAAAAAAAACCCACTAGAGAAAGATAAGCAATAAGGAGAACATATAAACAGATATTTTGGAAAGAAAAAGAAAGAGAATGAATAGATTAGCACATTTCACATAATCTCCAGAGTTAAAGCAAGACCAGTGTCCCCAATTGAATTGATTCAGAGGTTTTTACAAGGGAAAAATTGATGAAATAAACCCATACCTAGACAAAAGTTTTGGCAACATATTTGAACTATGAAAATTAAAAGGACAAATAAACAGCAAAAGTACAAATAAACAAAAAAACATTCTAAAAAGAAATTAATTACAAAATGTAAATATGATGTTCTAAGACATTTTCTTCTCCAGTATTGGATGCCAAAATACAATGGGAAAATTCTTTCAAAACTTTTAAAATTTGCAACTAAAGAATTTTACAAACAAATTCTAACAGTAACATATTTGATTATTAACAGATTTAATACTGAAAAAAAAAAGTACTTGAAGAATTTGTTCAAAGGTACAGAGTTCCTTAGCAGCATAACTATTATAAGATAAAAAACAAGATGGCGAGAACAAACCACCATTGGATGAGTGGAAAAAATAAACAATTATTTGGTTATATGAAGGTAGAAGAAATAATATGTGATTGAGAAGAAAAGATGTATTTCAGGGGATCCCAGTGGTTCAAAAACTTGGAGCTGATAACACAAATCAAGCAAAGACTAGGGGGTAATGTCACAGTAACACAAAATGTGGACCCTTGCTAAGTTATGTAACTCTTTAATGGAGTTTATAGTAAGACGAATAAATTATATCTACAAGATCCATGAACAACTTCCTAGCTAAATACTATATGGTACATAACACCGTGGAAAACTAGCTCAAAGCAGAGGCTGAGTATGCATGCATATCTCCCTTCTACCTACATTTCCCAGCTGATTTGCTGCTGTTTGTTTCTATTGTGAACAGTATTTTATATGTTCTAGCTGACCACTGCTGAGACACAGAAAGGTTATTAATTTTTGCTATTGAATTTTAGTCTAGCCACGTTACTGAATTCTTTTATTAGTTATATATACTTGTAGTAGATTCTATTGGTTGGCCTATGTGGACAATCATATTATCTGCAAACAGCCAATATTTTCCTTTGTCTCTTGAAATAGTTTTACCACTTAATTTTATTTTCTCCCTAATTACATTGCCCATAAATTACTATTGTCAAATAAAATTCCTTCGGAAACATATTTACAGTTTTCAATGTCTAAATCTATATATACACTGAATTGATTTCACTGTTCAACTCGTAATTCTTGAGAATTTGATTTTTTAAAAGACTGCTTTTGATTCAAAAGTCAGTCAGCTGAGGTGAATATTTCTATTTGTTACATTTTAAAGAAAGATAAATTTTGGAGGTCTACATATCTGAGGCTAACTTCTTATTTGCTCTCATACATGAATGGCAACTAGGCTAATTACAGAATTTTTTTTTAAGATGTTATCTGTTTATCAGAGTGAGAGAGAGCATGAGTGAGAGAGAGAGAGAGCAGAAGCAGGGGGAGTGGCAGGCAGAGGAAGAAGCAGCCTCCTCGCTGAGGAACAAGCCCGATGCGGGGCTTCATCACAGGACCCTGGGATCATGAGCTGAACCGACTGAGCCAGCCAGGCGTCCCTAATTACAGAATTTTTATAGTGGGTAATTCTACATCTGAAATGAAGGGTTATCAAATGAATACTTATAAAGTAAGTAAAAATGATTGTATTTTGCACAAGTATTTTCTCTGTACTATGTGAGGAAGTTAAAAATTAAAGATTAAAAAAAAATTAAAAATTAAACTATGATTAAAGATCATAGTTTTCCAGAAGTAAGTAAAGGAAATCACTTTGAATCTTTGAAGATAGTTTTGAAAACTCTGAGTCCAAAATGATGAATCTCATTTTCATAATGTCCTCTAGAGAACTGGAAGAAAGGCCATTTATATTAGCAAACTCTGGCCTGTCAAATCTAACATTTTCAGAACATATATATGTGTGTTGAGTGTGTGTCTCTCTCTCTATATATATTTGTAGTTATGTCATTGAGAATAATAGTATTCTTGGTGAATATCAAATGGCGGTTTTTCATGGAAAAATGCCCTTTTTGATACAGTTATGTGGATCATTGTACTATTGGAAGTCAGATTTTGAATGTGTCTAATACATGTTGGCCCATATTTTATCTAATGGTTATATTTTATTTGTAGTATTCGTAGTTTCAGAAAGGGAAGTTCTACCATCAATGAAAATGTGGTTTCTTCTTTGAAGGCACTGTTTTTGTGTGCATAGGTTGTCTTCCATCTCCTCCTTTTCAACAGTCCACAGAAGCATCACCCATTCTATCTTTTGTCCTGATGAAAGAATTTCTCAAAATGAGTCTGTGACCATCTTCATACATGAAATCAATCAACATGATAATTTATAGGAGTCCTTCCATTTTAAGAAAATTCCAGGCCTTCTTTCTCTTCAACCTAGTATGAATATGTTTTTATTGCATTTCACATACTTCGTATACATCAGCTCGAATCTGTAAGATTATCTGTATGTTTAAAAAAATGATTGTTTTTCATGTGTTTGCTGATCATAAGTGTTTCCAAATTATAATACAAAACAATAACTGTGGGTAAATGTTTTGTTATTTGATGAATTAAACAACCACTATATTCTTTTTAACATCACACTAGAGTACAATTTCATTTTTTATAAAGAGGGTGATATTGTCAATGTCATCTTATATTTTCATTTGAGTATTACTGTGGTACATTTACTCCAAATTATAATGTCCTTGGCACAACCTTGTGCAGTACCTAGATGACTATGACAGAATGTGAAATTTTAGAAACAGTTCCTGGTATTTGGGAACTTCAAATCTTATCAAAACATTAAAGAGGATAAGTGGATTTGTATTATTACTACAGTGAGATAAACAAATGAGAGGCGGTCAAGTCTTCTTATTTCATATTTAGAAGAAAATCTGTTCCTTCTACATTAGTTAAAGAGAAAAATAATCTATTTCCTCTATAAAATACCAAGGACTTTCCTGTATGTGTTCATAATAATCCAGCTTCCGATCATAGGTGTGGGAAGTCTATATATATCAAGAAAAAGCAGAAAAATTCGTTTTGAAAACTGAGGGATGCCTGGGTGGCTCAGTCGGTTAAGTGTCTGCCTTTGGCTCATGTGGAGTCCCACATCAGACTCCTTGCTCAGTGGGGATCCTGCTTATCCCTCTGCCTGCCATTCCCCCTGCTCTCAATCTCTCTCTCTCTCTCTGACAAATAAATAAATAAATAAATAAATAAATAAATCTTAAAAAAAAAAGAAAATTGAAATACATTAGGTACTTCATTCTGACATGTTACACTGAGTAAAAAATTTTTCTACTGTGTTGGACTGAGAAACACATTTTAAGTTTTTTTTTCTTTTCCATTCATTACGTGCCATCTTTAATACCGATCACCAGGCTAACCCATCCCTCCACCCCCCTCCCCTCTAGAACCCTCAGTTTGTTTCTCAGAGTCCATAGTCTCTCATGGTTCGTCTCCCCCTCCGATTTCCCCCCCTTCATTTTTCCCTTCCTACTATCTTCTGTTTTTTTTTTTTTAACATATAAGGTATTATTTGTTTCAGAGATACAGGTCTGTGATTCATCAGTCTTACACAATTCACAGCACTCACCATAGCACATACCCTCCCCAATGTCTATCACCCAGCCACCCCATGCCTCCCACCCCCCACCACTCCAGCAACCCTCAGTTTGTTTCCTGAGATTAAGAATTCCTCATATCAGTGAGATCATATAATACTCTCAATCTCGCTCTCTGACAAATAAATAAATAAATAAATCTTAAAAAAAAAATTGAAATACATTAGGTACTTCATTCTGACACGTTACACTGAGTAAAAAATTTTTCTACTGTGTTGGATTGAGAAACACTTTCTAAGTTTTAACTATTATTTTAAATCCTGTATGAATAAAAATATTTTATCAGCTAATGTCATTTGTATATATTATCTCCCAGTTTGTAGCTTATCTTTTCGTTCTCTTAACAGGTGACTTTTGAAGAGTAAGTTTGATGAGGGCCAAGTTATCCAATTTTATTTTATGGATCACGCTTTCAGTGTCATATCTAAGAACTAACCCACAGTCACAGAAATTTTCTCCTATGTTTTCTTCTAGAAAGTTATAAAGTTTTAAATTTTGCATGTGTCTCTCATCCATTTTGAGTTAACTTTTATGTTAGGTATGAAATATGAGTTGTTCATTTTTTTCATACGGATGTCCAATTGTTCTTGCACCATTTGGGGAAACAACTATCCTTTCTCCATTGAATTGCCTTTGTTCCGTACATCTTACAGATTTCGCTTTGAATGAGATTTTTCTTCCATTCTTAAATTAGTTTTATTAATATATAAAAAAATTACAGATCTTATATCTGACCATTTTGTTGAACTACTATTTCTAAAAGTTTTTTTTACCTGTTTCTGTGAATTTTGTATGAAAATGCTTATGTAGAATTTAAATTATGATAATATTTTCCTTTTGAATATTGATGCCTCTTATTCACTTTACTGATTACATTGGCTAGGGCATCTAGCTAAATAAAAGTGGAGATTACAGGAATCACTAATTATCCTTGAATTTGATGACTTACTTCCCATAGTTCACATTTATCTGATCTGTCAGATTTCTGTTAGATACAATGTATAAGGTAATAGAAGTTTCTATTTTTGGTTTGCTTAGAGTTTTAATAATTTTTTGGCATTATATTTACTCATCCAGTAATAGATTTTCTCATGTTGAACTTCCTTTTCCAATTTTTGGAATGAATCTAACATGTTCAAAATGAATTAATCTTTTAATACACTATTTAGTTTTAAAATATTTTATGTTTAGTTTTTACATCTATATTCATAAGTGATATAGATGCTTAACTTTTGTAAATGGTATTCTAGATTCCTGTAATGAATTGAGAGATTTTCATCTTCCTATTTCTGTTTTTGTTGTTTTTCTTGTTTTTACCCTAGTCACACTATTGACTGAAGTTCTTTTTCAGGGGGATCTAATTTTTCCATGCCTCTGGTTGGAAAGTTTGTAATTCACTTTTTTGTTTGTTTTTTTAAAATATTTTCACTTAAAATTTGTGAAATAACATACACACAAATATGTACAAGTTTAAGAATCATTTTAAAGCAAATACTCATGGAACAACCAGGTCAAGGAAAAGAACATTTACATTTTCCTAAGTCCCTGCTAATCAATATTCATTTCTTCCTTCTCACTTCTTTCTTCTCAAGGCAAAGGTAGCCTCCATCTTCACTTTGTGACTATTAATTTTATTGATTTTCCTTTAGAATTTTGTCAATTATAGATGCTTGTCTGAGCAATACATCATACCTGTTTTTGAAATTAATATAAATGAAACATACTGTACACATTATCTTGTATCATGCCCTTTAAGTCAGCATTTTGATGAGAACCATTCATATATAACTGTACTTCATTCATTTTCATCACCATATAAGATGGGTTGTATGAATATACAGCAATTCATAGATCCATTCTCCTCTTGATAGATATTTAGGACAAATTCAGTTTTGGGGTACAATAGTTGTGAGCTATTTTTATTTTTATTTATTTATTTATTTTTATTATGTTATGTTAATCACCATACATTACATCATTAGTTTTTGATGTAGTTGTGAGCTATTTTCAGTTCCAGGCTCTTGAAAATAATACCTTCTAGAACATTTTTTTTTGCATGTATCTTGGTACACATATGCAAGAGTTCCTCTAAGTTACACACATACGTCCTAAAAGTGAAATAGCTGGTTTGTAAAAAAAATGTAAATCTTCCAACTTACTGAATAATACCAAATTGTTTTCCAAAACCTACCGTAGCAATATATATTCACACCAGCAGATTTCCCATTGCCAACATCCTTAACAAAACTTGGCTTTTGAGACTTTTTCTTTTTTCCAATCTAGCAGATAAGTAGTGGTACCTGATTTTAATTCTTTGTCCATGATCATCAATGCTATTAAGGTCTTTTTTGTATGTTTTGTTATCCATATCTCCTAAAGAGATCAAAGACATGCCACACATTAGCTTTCTGTCCCTGTAGTAAGGAAAAAAACAGCATAAACTTTGAAATTTGAAAAGTTTGGTTTCAAATCCTGGCATTGATTTTTATCAAATGGAACTACATTTCTGTTTTCAATGGGGCTTTAGGGGTAAAATAATGCTGAGAGGGTAAAAAGGACACAAAAGAGTGCATTGTGTATGGTTCTATTTTTATGATGCTCTGGAAAAACCGAATGCATCAAATATCTGACCTTGATCTAATCATGTTAATTCACTGAGCCTAATTACTTTCTTTTAAAGTGGGACAAATAACCACTGCAGGTGTTATTTTGGGAATTAAAATGTATAATGTATATAATAGCATCAAACACAAAACCTAATCCACATTAGAAGATGAATTAATGCCCCTCTATGTCTTTTGCTTTATTTTTCTGTTGCTTTACATGATAAATATCAGACATTTGTGTAGTTAATGTCTGTTATTACTTGTTATCTGTGTGACACAGATATGAAAGCGGACTTTATTTAAATGTTATTATTTTATATGGATTTTTTAAACTGCAGGTTTATTTTGTACAAGGAAACATTTTTGAAAACAGTATGTCTCTTGGTACTATTTATATACCTGAAGAAATATGATTTTACATTGAAGGTACAAATTTATAATTTTTTAATAAGATGTTTATATTGTGGTTTCTTGGGATTATGCAAAACTAGGCCAAATCATTCATTCAACTGTTTTCTACTTCTAATTATACCCAAATTCCCATCAACTGTCCAATTTTCCTGGTTTTTAGGGACAGTGTGCTGTGATTTATGAATATCCCTAGATTCCCGTTTATGCCAATTAAACACGCATACACTCATGTGATCAAGAAAGCTTAGAGAAAAAAACAATAAATCTGAAAGCTGGAGATATCCTCTTTCCTTTCTCCACTTCATATGTGTGAATTACAAACAAAACCTGGCTAGCTGCTTTGGAACTTTGTCCTAGGAGTTATGGAAAATATCTTTGTCGGGAACAAGAAGCATCAAATCATGTAAAGGTGCTTCTGAAAACCTGCACTCATTTTGAGATTCAAATATTTTTTAAACCTAAATGACACATAATTATTAAGCATCCATTGTTTGGTCAAATATATAAATCATATCATTTTTTTATTATAAATTGTATAATGGAAATATAGAGTGCTTATTTTGAATTTCTAGCTTCAGAAAATCATTTTCACTGTGTTGTAAATAAGAACTCAGAAATAAATCTGGCTGTGTCCAATCTAATGGAAAACTGAAACTACAGTCCCTACCTTTAAAGAAAAAAATGTTGTTCTGATCAATAAAACTAGTCCATGTCACTAAAACTAATTTCAAAATAACTCGTGTTCTTTTGAAAAGATTTTATTTATCTATTTAAGAAAGAGAGAGAGGAAAAAAAAAAAAACATGAGCGGGGAGGGGCAGAGGGACAAGCAGACTCCCCGCTGAGCAGGAAGGTTGATCCCAGGACCCCAAGATCATGACCTGAGCCAAAGTCAAATGCTTAGCCAACTGAGCCACCCAGGCGCCCCATAGTAACTCAAGTTCTTTACGGTTATCTTCTGAATTCCAGAAAGGGTAAGACATGGCTGCAGCAATACTAATTCATTCATCCTTTCCTCTCTCTCCCTCCAAAGTCCTTTAAAAAAAAAAAAAAAAAGATTTTATTTACTTGAAAGAGAGAGCACGAGCAGGAGGAGGGGTAGAGGGGCAAGCAGACTCCCTGCCGAGCAGGTAGCCCAACACAGGGCTGGATCCCAGGACTCTGAGATCATGACCTAAGCCTAAGTCAGCCACTTAACCAACTGAGCCACCCAGTGCCTCACTCCCAATCTTTGGCTAAAATTAGGTAAGTCATAACACTGAGTGCAATGATATTGGGTAAGAACTCCCTTTCATGTATCCAAAATAATGAGGCAGAATTTCCTGTGATTCAAAAAATGGCTCTAAACATATCTCAAAAGAGAGTCAGAGAGTACTCAAAGTCATGATGTATTTGTATTCATATTTTTTGGAGGCATTAAAACCCTAGGTCAAATCTAGATTTTAAAGTATACATATCAATAGCACACACAGTTGTTTTTTGTAGGTTAATAATAAATGTGACATTAAAGGTGATCATTATGCAATGTGCTTAGCAGGATATTAAAGTACTAGGGATATAGAAAACATGCCATACATGCTTCTGTTGACATTAATGTTAATTATGACCAATTAATTACTTTGAAGTTATCAATTGTGTATCTGCATTTGCAACTAAAGAAGAATTGGGGAAGTAAAATCAGACTATTTTAACAAAGAAAATAATAAAATAATGTAAATAAAATAGGTGGCTAATAATAAACCAGAAACCAATGAATTCCTTATGTTACAATTATAGAAGAAAGCCACATAGAGACTATAAATACTCAGCCACATATGAGCTTAAAGTATCAATAGATCTAGAGCAACTTTTTTTTTTTAATTTTTTATTGTTAGGTTAATCACCATACATTACATCATTAGTTTTTGATGTAGTGTTCCATGATTCATTGTTTGTGCATAACACCCAGTGCTCCATGCAGAACGTGCCCTCTTTAATACCCATGACCAGGCTAACCCATCCTCCCACCCCCCTCCCCCCTAGAACCCTCAGTCTGTTTTTCAGAGTCCATCGTCTCTCATGGTTCGTCTCCCCCTCCGATTTCCCCCCCTTCATTCTTCCCCTCCTGCTATCTTCTTTTTTTTTTTCTTAACATATATTGCATTATTTGTTTCAGAGGTACAGATCTGTGATTCAACAGTCTTGCACAATTCACAGAGCTCACCATAGCACATACCCTCCCCAATGTCTATCACCCAGCCACCCCATCCCTCCCACCCCACCCCCCACTCCAGCATATCTGAACATGAAGGGAGGTTTATCTTCCAGACAGCAATTAGGCAATCACTGGTTTAAAAAAAAAAAAAAAGAAATCTTGGAAATTGATAGGTAATTAGAAGAGATAAAAGGATTAACAGGTTTTAAAGGACAGAGAAAATAAATGTGGTCATTAGAGATGGATAGGTTAAATATGGATGAGTAAATAGGGTTTTAATGAATCCATATGCCATAGATTTCCCACTAATTAGGAAATTAACAAAGTCGACCAGATAAAATGTGTGAAATTTAGAAATAATCTTTCAAAATTACTTCAGAAGTGTTGTTACTAGAGAAAACTTTTTCTGAATTATACAAAAATATGTATGTACCTCATTAGGGCAGGCTTCTCCTGTTGGCTTATGGTTCTTTTGTGATGGTGTCTAGGTAGGTGGTTCTCAAACTTTAATATGTGTAAAAATCCCGTGGAGAGCTGAATAAAATGTAGCTCCTGAACCTCACTCCCAAGTTCCTGATTCAGGGGGGCTGGGATAGGGCCAAGAATCACTTTTCTAATGAGTTCCAGGTGATGGTGATACTGCTTGTCTTGGGACTAAGTTTTGAGAACCACAGTTTTGGAGTCTTTGTAAACAAAGTACCTAGCCTCTGGGACAAGAACACAAAGAAGATAAACCCCACAAAGCAAGGTTGAGGTCACAATAATCTAATGAAATTTGATAGTAGAATGGCAGAAAGACCCCTGCAAAGATTTTTTTCCACTCCAATGTCACCTTGAAGTTAGTCTCCAATTTACAAATGCTTTGGCTCTTGTGTAAAACACTTATGCAGAATTTAACTCAGTTTACTATCTTGCTCCAACAATCTATAATGTTTATTTTTGGAACAATTAAAAATGATCTTGCTGTAACACAGTCTTCCTACTGTGTATGAAACAACTGGTTTATAGGTTTTTTTGTATCCTATATTTTCTCTCTCAATTTGGGCAGAGAAATAAGCTGATGTCAGCCAAAACATTTCTAACCTATCAAATTATTTTTTAAGAACTTCGATGTTTATAAAAGAAAAATAACAATCTTGGAAGGATAATTTCTACTTTATAAATAAATATGATCACTTGCTTTTTCACTTTATTTTTATACTTTTATTAGTTATATTTTTATTGCTCTTTGGAGATTCTCAGTGACAACTCAGGAGTAAAGGTAATATGAAAACCCCTTCATGACACAAAGCATTCACTATTCTTAACAGAGGAAAAGTGTTAATGTGTTAAAGCTGAGAATGAGACAAAAAGAGTCAAGTTCCTTGTTCAGATACATTGGTTCTAACTAATGAATACATGTTACACAAAATAGCATGTATCCCCCTTTGTTTCAGCTTATTTTAACGGAATTGAGTCCATGTCAGCACTATGCACTTTAAAAGATGGAGAAGACTCATTCAGATGAATTGTAGCAAGGATCACAAGCGGCACCAACTGCCCTTTCCCTATGCTCTGTCCCTAGGGTAAAGCATTTACCTGGCCCAGCCATTCTCACTCAGAATGAATATGGCTGGGGACAGATCACAAGTTAATGAGCACTCTTAGATTACAAATGGTTGTTTCAGGGAATCTCACAGGGATCTAATCAGATTTCAGAAAATAGTCATTCTGTCCTCCCAATGAATCGTGAGTGTTCCAGAAGATTGGGTTCACTCATTTCCTATGTCTGTGCTCTCATAGGCCCAAAAGACTTTTGTTCATGAGAAACAGATTTTCTCATAAATGTTAAATCTGAACTGGGAGTTTTTCTTTCATTAGCTCATTTCCTCTTAAGAACCAGTCAGTGGAGAATTAATGGCTCAACTACTTTATTATATGATCCTTGAAGCCTGGCTTTCTTATTCATTTTAAAGCAAAAAGTATCCAATACCTAACCTGAACATATTCAACATTGATTATAATTCTCATTATCTAAAGGTTGATAACCATAAAAGATATTTTGTGGAAAAGTGCTAATAAACATGATCAAAGTCTCATAGTCTTCCCTTCTGTTTTCTAGTTTCTTTATTTCACCAAGATTAATCACAGGATTTTTTAAAATTTATATTTAAATTCCAGTTAACAGACAGTGTAATATTAATTTCAGGTGGAGAATTTAGTGATTCATTACTTCCATACATATGGTGCTCATCACAAGTGCACTCCTTAATCCCCATCACTTGTTTCACCCATTCCCCCACCCACTTCCCCTCTGGTAACCATCAGTTTATTCTCAAGAGTCAAGAGTTTTTCTTGGCTTGCCTCTTTTTCCATCCCCACCCCCCATGTTCATTTGTTTTGCTTCTTAAATTTCACATGTGAATGAAATCATATGGTATTTGTCTTTCTCTGACTTACTTCGCTTAGCATGATACTCTCTAGCTCCATCCACATCATTGCAAATGTCAAGATTTTATTCTTTTTTTATGTCTGAGTAATATTTCATTGTACATATATACCGCATCTTCTTTATCTGTTCATCAGTTGATGGACATTTGGGCTCTTTCCATAATTTGGCTATTGTTGATAATGCTGCTATAAACATTGGGGTGCATGTATTCCTTTAAATTAGCATTTTTGTATTCTTTAGGTAAATACCTAGTAGTGCTGGAAAAATGTCCCTTCATGTCTTCTGTCCATTTTTTAACTGGATTATTTGTTTTTTGGGGCTGCTGAGTTATGTAAGTTCTTTATATGTTTTGTATACTAACCTTTATTAGATATGTCATTTGCAAATATATTCTCCCATTTTGCAGGTTGCCTTTTAGTTCTGTTGATTGTTTCCTTGACTGTGCAGAAGTTTTTTTGATGAAATCCCAATAGTTTATTTTTGCTTTGCTTCCCTTGCCTCAGGAGACATATCTACTAAGAATTTGCTACAGCCAATGTCAAGGAGGTTATTGCCTGTGTTCTCCTCTAGGATTTTGATGGTTTCCTGTCTCACATTTAGGTCTTTCATCCATTTTTAATTTATTTTTGTGTATGGTGTAAGAAAGTGATCTAGTTTCATTCTTTTGTATGTTGCAG
Organism: Phoca vitulina; assembly: GCF_004348235.1. NCBI lineage: Eukaryota > Metazoa > Chordata > Mammalia > Carnivora > Phocidae > Phoca > Phoca vitulina. The sequence goes on from NW_022589704.1 coordinate 27,374,106, forward strand.
TTCAGTTCTCCCAACACCATTTGTTGAAGAGACTCTCTTTTTTCCATTGGACATTCTTTCCTGCTTTGTTGAAGATTAACTGACCATATAGTTGTGGGTTCATTTCTGGGTTTCCTATTCTGTTCTATTGATCTAGGTGTCAATTTTTGTTCCAGTATCATACTGTCTTGATCACTATAGGTTTGTAATATAACTTGAAATCCTGAATTGTGATGCCTCTAACTTTGCTATTCTTTTTCAAGGTTGCTTTGGCTATTTGGGGTATTTTGTGGTCCCATACAAATTTTAGGATTATTTGTTCTAGCTCTGTGAAAAATGCTGGTGGTATTTTGATAAGAATTGTGTTAAATGTGTAGATTGCTTTGGGTAATATAGATGTTTTAGCAATATTTATTCTTCCAATCCATGAACATGGAATGTTTTTCCATTTCTTTGTATCTTCATCAATTTCTTTCATAAGTGTTCTAAAGTTTTCAGCATACAGATCTTTTACCTCTTTGGTTAGGTTTATTCCTAGGTATTTTATAGTTTTTGGTGCAGTTGTAAATGATATCGATTTCTTGATTTCTTTTTCTGCTCCTTCATTATTGGTGTAAAGAAATGCAACAGATTTCTCTATGTTGATTTTATATCCTGTGACATTGCTGAATTCATGTATCAGTTCCAGCAACTGTTTGGTGATGTCTTTCTGGTTTCCTACATAGAGTATCATGTCATCTGCAAATAGTGAAAATTTGACTTCTTCCTTGCCGATCTGGATGCCTTTTATATCTTTTTGTTGTCTGATTGCTGTGGCTAGGACCTCTAGTACTATGTTCAATAACAGTGGTGAGAGTGGATATCTCTGTCTTGTGCCTGACCATAAGGGAAAAACTCTGTTTTTCCCCCATTGAGGATGATATTAGCTGTGGGGTTTTCATATATAGCCTTCATTATGTTGAGGTTTATTCCCTACTTTGTTGAGGGTTTTTATCATGAATGGATGTTGTACTTTGTCAAATGCTTTTTTTGCATCTATTGAAATTTGATCATATGGTTCTTATCCTTTCTTTTATTAATGTGGTGTATCATGTTGATTGATTTGCAAATATTGAACCATGCTTGCAGCCCAGGAATAAATCCCATTTGATTGTGGTGAATGATTCTTTTAATGTACTGAGAATTTTTGCATCCATGTTCATCAGAGATACTGGTCTGTGGTTCTCTTTTTTAGTGGAATCTTTATCTGGTTTTGGTATCAGGGTAATGCTGGTCTCATAGAATGAATTTGGAAGTTTGCCTTCCATTTCTACTTTTTAAAATAGTTTGAGAAGCTATTAATTTTAGCTATTAATTAATTTATTTATTTATAGCTATTAACTTTTCTTTAAATGTTTGGTAGCATTCACCTGTGAAGCCATGTGGTCCTGGACTTTTGTTTATTGGGAGATTTTTGATTACTGATTCAGTTTCTTTGCTGGCTATTGGTCTGTTCAAGTTTTCTATTTCTTCCTGTTTCAGTTTTGGTAGTTTATATGTTTCTAGGAATTTATCCATTTCTTCCAGATTGTCTTTGTTGGATATAGTTGTTCATAATGTTCTCTTATAATTGCTTGTATTTCTGTGGTTTGGTTGTGATTTCTCCTCTCTCATTTGTGATTTTATTTATTTGGGTCCTTCTCTTTTTTTTTTGATAAGTCTGGCTAGGGGTTTATCAATTTTATTAATTTTTCACAGAACCAGCTCCCAGTTTCATGGATCTGTTCTATTGTTTTTTCCATTTCTATATCATTTATTTCTGCTCTAATCTTTATTATTTCCCTTCTTCTGCTGGCATTAGGCTTCATTTGTTGTTGTTGTTGTTGTTGTTTCTAGCTCCTTTAGGTGTAAGGCTCGGTTGTTTCTTTGAGATTTTTCTTGCTTCTTAAGGTAGGCCTGTACTATAATATACTTCCCTCTTAGGACTGTTTTTGCTGCATCCCAAAGGTTTTGGACCATCATGTTTTCATTATCATTTGTTGCCATGTATTTTTTTTTATTTCTTCTTTGATTTCCTGGTTGACCCATTCATTGTTTAATAGCATGTTGTTAAACCTCCATGTATGTGTGGTCTTTCCAAATTTTTTCTTGTGGTCGACTTCAAGTTTCATAGCATTGTGGTCAGAAGATACGCATAGTGTGATTTCAATCTTTTTGTCCTTGATGAGGCCTGATTTGTGACCTAGCATGTGATCTATTCTAGAGACTGTCCCATGAATCATCAGTAATCATATTTTTAAAATAATACCAAATGAAGTAATTAACTTGCTCAAGGTCTCAAAACTTTTAATGACTGATCCATGATTCAAACACAAATTATTTTTATTCTGAAATGCATATTTATATAAACACTACTAAGGGCTATTTTCAAGACTTCAAGGCTGTGTGTGTGTGTGTGTGTGTGTGTGTGTATATATATATATATATATATATATATATAGTTGAAGTGAGGAGGTACCTCTGGAATATAGAAGACCTCTCACTATCAAATATCTCTTCCATGAGTCTATGGTAATTTGAAAATTTATCTTTCAAACTACATTTTTGATTAAATCTTTTCCCTTACTTTATGCCTATTAGAGGCAATAAATTACATCTTATATATTAATTTGCTCTCTATTATCACCTAACTCTTCCTTTCCTCTTACGGATTTTTTTCTCCTTGTTTAAGGAAGACTTCTAGCTGGACTTTTGTTTCCACCTTTCCCTGCCTTCCTCTCCTTAGATCAGGAGCTGACAAACCCTTCACGTGCAGTCTCTCAGCAGAGAAATGAGCCCAGAGAGGGCGGGTCTCTAGCCTTGTACCCACCCAACCCTCACCCAGAACAGCTCTGCTATTATCTGCTTCAAGCATTGAGTAACAGTATCTGGCATATTAAATCTTTCTCCTTCTACTACCTCCTTTGTCTCTGCTTAAATGGCTAGAGGTATCCTTATGTTATTTTGTTCCAAATATTCTTGGAATCTTCTAGAGTGGCCAGAATTCATTGGCTGGGCAGTCCTTTGCACTGATGAACCATATAACGGAGCCTCTGGGCCTCTTCTCTGAAACATTTTCTCCAACGGTTTTGCTAATCATAACACTCATCCTCTTGTTGTCTCTTGAACCAAGAAAGATAGGGTCATACTCCACAGCGTGACCAAAATTTATCTTATAATGAGCTTCTGCAAGCTAATTTATAACAAAATCTAAGGTTTTATTAACATTCTTTTCCAGAATTCTAGTTCCAACATTCTTGGAACTAACTGGAACTAGTTGGAACTAGTCTGGAACTAGTTGGAACTAACTGGAACTAGTTGGAACTAATTGGAACTAGTCTGGAACTAACAAGCACCCAGAACTAACTAGGTGCTTGTTAGTTCCAGACTAGTTCCAGAACTAACTAGGTGCTTGTGAAATTCTTCAATATTATCATTTCAGTAGTTACTGCTTTCCCCTTACAATTAAACTTTAGACAACTAATATTTTTTAAATATCTTCTGTGGGTTATAATTTAACTTTTAAAACAACTTTGAAAGGTAGACCTTATCATATTCATTTTTCAAGTAAAGAAGTTAAGAGAGTTTAATTTCCCCAAGGCAACACACACATACAGAGCTTTGATGAACAACCAGGACTGGATCATAGTAATATTAGTTCCATATACTTTCTCCTATATCGTGTTTAAAGTTGCTTTGCAAAAAATAACTTAAGATTTTGATCCCAAAACTTGCAGATTATTACTTAAGGATGTCTACACCCAAAATCAGTTGCATTTTAAGAGAAATGGATGATTTAGAATAAAAGATTTAAACTGGATAAATATTATTAACTGAAGAGGAACCCCAAGAAAAAACATAAATTACTAGATTAATAGGAAAACAAAAGACTGATCAAACATAAAGAAATGAAAAACGTGTAAGTCAGGGCAAGAAACACTTTATGACTCATCTTTTGACTCACTCTCAAGTAGTACAAAAAATCTTCTAACTTGATATGTATAAAAGGTACAGGGTATTCATTCAAGAAAGGGAATTTTGAAATCTTACAAAACTAAAATACTTTAAAATATATAGCACAAAATAAATTGGAAAATAAGTTGGCTAAGTTTCCTGTCTTTGAAAAAACTTTAGGAAAATTGATCTACATACATCCAAAAATAGAAAAAAAATACTGCCATTTAATTAAAAATTTGAAAAACATATTTGATAACAAAATGAAAAATCTAAGCAAAACATTTATTGAAAATTATTAGGAGATTAGAATAAGAAATGTTTCTAAGGGCACGTTATATCTTCATTGTCTTTCACTTGGTAATGCATAATTATATCTTTGACAAACTTACTTTGCAATAAACCAATTGCTAGTTCTTAGTGTCATCAGACATTAGGTTTATCAATAATGCTTTGAAATAGTCCCATATACCAAACTGTAGTTTAAATGGATTAAATTTGATTGTTTCAACATCTCTAAGATATTAATTGACACCAGTATGTCTTTAGCATTTTGGAAACAGTTTCTAACTCTTTACATAAAGACAAGGAAGACAAAACACCCTCTTTCGATTTTAAGAAGTCAGGACATGTTACAAATTTAACAAGTCAGCCCCCTGTGTATCCACAATACTTCTCACTGAAGGCTGGTGTCTGGAATTCCATTATTACAGATGGTTTATGTGGTATGAGTTGTCTATATCTAGGTTATGTTATATCAGTTATGATTCTTGGGCTTTAACTAAAATTTAAAAACATTTATTTAGAAAGGGATATACAGGGTTTAGATGTCTGACAGAACAGACGTGAAAAGTGAATCAATTCACAGTTCAGAAAGATCAACTAACAAAGCAGATCTGTCAGAAATGGGCTAGTCCGGACATCACAGCCATCACCAGACTTCGATGCTTCTGCCACTGGACACATCTTTGCTGCTGTCACCAGTGGATTACCCACTTGAGCTTCACCCCCCAGCAATGAGCCACGATTGGGACTTAAGCCCTTAGCTCCCACAGGAAAAGCAGCAGGAGGGTTCTGCTTTTCTGGATCCTGTAGTGAAAGGCAGGTCATTTCCCGTGTATCAGTCAGGACTCGGTCAGAAAAAGAGAACCCTCTCTAAGTGTTTCAATCGGAAGAAATTCAATAAAAAGAACTAACTAGGTGCTTGTGAAATAATTAGAAAAGCTTCCAGCCCTCAGATTTTTGCTAGCCTTTCGACATGCTGGATGTAGTTAATGCTGCTTTGGTCAAAAACTGTATGAGACTGTTTATTAGCAATAGCCACCTTTGCATTTCAGCCCCCAAATGTATGATTTTAGGTGGAATGCTTGGAGATTGCTGTAAAACTTCATTTTGACAAAGGCTGTGGATTTGCCTGCTGCTGCTAGAAAGAGGATAATGACTTTTGCTTCATGTCTACCTTCCAAGATTTTGTGTGAATGCCTAATTGGCTGGGTCTAACCACAACTCTGTTGACAAAGAAGTCTCCAAAATGTAGTTCCCAAGTTTTCTTTGATTCTAGGATGGGCACAGAAGGGGGTGAGTGTATTGCTGAGTGCCAACCCATATTCTGTGTTCCTTCACAGAGACTAGATATATAGATATAGATAGAATCATCTCCAAATAGAAAGATAGATTCCACACTAGAGCAAAAGGCCACAGAAACACACATCACAATGTAATCTTCATCTAATGTATATTTTCTAAACAGATGAGAGTCAATATCCAATAAAAGTTGATTTTTTAAGTTACAAGTTAATCTATTTAAACCATTTTCAGACATAATTTTCAGCACATATACTATGATTCTATGTAAGTACTATTTCTACTAATATGATTGGTATGTATTAGTATAACTAGGGAAAACAATAGTGAAAAATACAAACATACCCACTCTCTCTTGTTCTCTTCTATCCATTATATGCAAAGATTGCTCTTGGATCTTTGGCTGTGCCTTCAAATCATAGTCTTATATTTGTTACGTTTGGGACATGTGGTCTGCCAGAGATAAGCAATTTATTTCACGGCTTCCCTGAGGCAACCCTACTTGAATTATTTTAAACTCACTTTAAACTATACAGGAATTGGCTTTTCTTTGCCTGCAAGACTAACCATTCTAGACAACCACGGTTTTTCAGAAAACCATTCAGAATACACAACCAATCCAAGGGATCCTATTGCCTTAAACCTCACTGTAAGCTCCTTGCAAAGTTTGAAAACCATCTTATTCAAACTTTCACCAACATAGAGACCACACATAGTAGGCACTTAATAAATAGTTGAATGAATGAATCGGTGACAGTAGATTAGCTCTAGCCAGGACTTGATCATTGGTTGATCTGTATTTATCATTTTATGTAACATAACTCCAGATATAAAAACACATATGACATGAATCCAAAAAAATTTTTTAAGAAAAGTGTACTTTCAAATTTTTGTTTTTAGTAACTTTCTATTGTAGGTGAAATTATTTTGACTTATTTTTTTCGTAACAGTATGAATTATTCCTTTTACTTCTTCAGTCCCCACAAATGTTATTGCTACTTTGGCAACCACCTTCTATGATAAATTGTAAGCACTGAAACTCAAATTACTTCTCAAATTATCTGATCTTTAATCTGAAAGCCCAAGGAGATATTTATTATTTTAGAGTGAATCATCTCCAAGATGAAATTCTCTGGTTTCCTCCCAGATTCTAAGACCTAAATAAATCATTAATTCAATAAAAATGCAAAATAAAATCACAAATTAAAAAAGAACATTTTTCCTTGAATCTGAGTCAGTTTTATTATATAGATAATAACCTATGATCTAAGACTCTTTAACTTCACTAATGCTGATCATTTCTTAAATGATAATAAAGTAAATAAGTTCCCTAAGGGGTAATTTTATTTCCAAATTGACTAGCATTTAGCAAATCTTACCCATAACCAGCTAGCCTTAACATGAAAAAAAAAAAAAAGAAACTCTATGTTCTATAAAACTTCGGCTGAATTGTTTAACAAAAATGTTATCTTATAAACTTATCAACAATAGAAATTGGTCAATGAGAAAAACAATCAAATAGTTATCAACAAATGGAGCAATGCAATCCCCATAAAAATACCAGCAGGAAAGAAACTGCCAAGCCGATTCAAAAATTCATATGGAAATGCCAAGGAAATATATATGTATCTCACCTTAATAATAATGCTATCTTCTGATCCATGGAAATGGTATAATTCTCCAATTGCATTGTCTTTAACATCTCTCAGCAATGTTTGGTAGTTTTCAATGTATAAGTATTAAACATTTTTGTCAGATTTATCACTATTTCATATTTACTGATGATACTGTAATTATTTTTGTTATTTTCATTTCTATTTCTAAATGCTTTTACCTATTTTATAGTAATAACATTAATTTTTGTATATTGATTTTATATTTCCCAAGCTTGCTAAACTCCTTATTGGTTCTAGGAGCTTTTTTTATAGATTCCATAGAATTTCTACATAGATGATTATGTCCTCTTTGAATCTCATTTTTTTCACATTCTTTCTTTTACTTGTCTTATTGTGGTGCCTAGCACCATTTGTAGAATATTAACTACACATGGTGAGAGCAGATATCTCTGCCTTGTTTCTAATCTTAGGGGGAAAGTATTTAATCTTTCATCATTAAGTAGGATGTTAGCTATGTGGTTTTTTTATAGATACCCTTAATCATACTGAGGAAGTTCCCTCCTATTCCTATTTGCTGAGTTGTTGCTTTTTTGCTTTTGTTTTTTCTCAGAAATGGATATTGGGTTTTGACAATTACTATCTTTGCATTTAATATTTATTTATATATTTATTTAAATATTCTATACTTAAGCTTTTTTTTTTTTTTTTTGTCTGTTGATATGGTAAATTACATTGATTGATTTTCAAATGTGAACACAACCTAGTGTTCCTGGGTTAAATGTCATTTAGTAGTGAAGTATTAGACCAAGCACTAAAAGGATTTTTCTCTGAAAATGCTGCACCAAAACAATAATTATTTTTTTAAATTTAGTAACTTCAATGAAATGCTATTGCAATATGACTGTGTTAGTCATTTGGGGCTGCAATAACATAACACCAGAGATGAATTGTGTATACACAACACAGAAATTTATTGCTCACAGTTTTGGAGCCAAGGAAGTCTAAGATCAAGTTACCAACAGATAGTGTTTGGAGAGAGCCCCCATATTTGGTTCATAGATAGCGCCTCCTCACTGTGTCCTCACATGGCTAATGGGGCAAAGGAACTCATTGGGATTTCCTTTACAAAGGCACTAATCCACTAATCCCATTCCTGAGGGCTCTGCCTTATGACCTAATCATCTCCCAAAGGTCCCACCCCCAAATGCCATCATACTGGGGATTAGATTTCAACATATGAGTTTTGGGGAGGACACAAACATTAAGGCTATAGCAGTAGCAATAGCAATCCTACAGCTTTATCCATGACATATAATACCATGTATAATATGACCCAACCATACAGGCTGGGCAAGAATTCTCACCTCTCTTAACTAACTATGCCCACAGTCTTTCCCTTTCTATCATATCTACTTTACGTTTATCAAAGAAGATAAATGAAAATTAAAAGGAAAACAGAAAACTTTTGAAGTTAAAAATAACTTTTAGATTTGCTTCCATGAAATAATATTTTTCTGGGGCGCCTGGGTGGCTCAGTTGTTAAGCATCTGCCTTCGGCTCAGGTCATGATTCCGGGGTCCTGGGATCAAGTCCTGCATTGGGCTCCCTGCTCGGTGGGAAGCCTGCTTCTCCCTCTCCCACTCTCCCTGCTTGTGTTCCCTCTCTTGCTGTGTCTCTCTCTGTCAAATAAATAAATAAAATCTTAAAAAAAAAAAAAAGAATATTTTTCTGATGTTGATAGTGGCTTATTCAGTTAACTCAAAATATAAATGCATAAAATATTTTCTTTAAATGGAAATTATTGGCTGAAGAATCTGAATGCCTAAGTTAACCCTTTCATCACTACTGAACAAACAAACAAACAAAACATTTTCCCTCACTGTCTATGAGTAACATCACCTTTGGAGAGAAAAACCAGCATATACCATATACAGAAGCATGTATGGGAGGTTAAAAATAACATATGTAGGGATCATGCAATGTTGCTACTTTTAGCTCCCAAATAATTATGGTTTAGCGGATACTAATACAGCTTTATACAGGGAATATCTACCGAGAACCAGCTGTTTTAAAATTGGAAGGGATTCCCTTCTGAACAGTAGAAAAGAAGACAGACAACTTCTTTTGATGGAAGGAATACAATGGTAAAAAAAAATAGATGACACCCATGCAAATTGTCTTATTAAGGCTGCAAGAGAAACTAATAATACTGAGGCTTACCTTCTTTACTTCTCCATTGCTTCTCCCCCTGATTACATTTCCTTAAAATGGAAGGGCGCCCTCACCAGTTGTGTAAGCCAGCATCTGGTCCTGCATACTACCCCTAGCAGGCACCTTCACCCAGTTTCCATGGCGCTAAATGGCAATGTTAAGTGAACAAGAACCCTCCCTCTTCCTACTTCTCTATTCCTTCAGCAAGCTCTGGGGAGCCATTTAGGAAAAGCCACTTTTAGGGATGCTAAGACCAAATATGCTTATTAGAAAGAGAGAGGGAGAGACATACATACAGAGAAGAAAATGTTTGTGAGTAGTTGAAATATGGTGATAAGATTTCTCTTCTGTTCATACTTCCTATGTAGGGTTTATTCACTATGGACGGTCACCTCACACCTACGAAACAATACTGTGACTAGAATAGAGGAAAGCCAGCTCATTTGGGAGGGTGGATATGGTGCTGTGGATCATCCTTCCCTTCTCTGGACTTGGAGGTAAAATTTTCAGTTTGCCTTTTCTTTCATGCTGGTACTGTCTTATTAAGAAAACAACAATCGAGTGTCAAGATGGTCCCGTGTCTTTGGGGGAGAAGGGAGAGTGGTTGTGTGAGTACTACATCCTTGTACAGGCACCATAGCAACAGTTTTGTTTGAAAGTAGAAGTCACTCATAAAAGAATTTCCATTATTTTCTTTGCAATATGTAGAGGGGTAAAATAAAGTTTGGAATTCTTGGGTTTGATTCATATATATCTGAGTTTGCTGAAATCAGTTGGTAAAGGAGGCTAGACAATATTGTATTTGTAGGGAGGGCTGAGGAGTTCCCTTGGAAAGAACTTATCCACAAGGGGAAAAGTAACTGGCCTAGGAAGAAGACTGACCTTATTTGCCAGAGGTCAGAAACTGTTATAAAATCGTGCCTCACTATGGCACTGGGAGCTGCCTTACGTGACCCCAAGGGACTTAAGTCTGAATCCAGTTAGGGAACAAAGATGTTGTGAATGAAAAGGAAACAGACTTCCATTAAAAACACTCTTAGGCACCATATTGCCAATAACTATGCCAGAGTTATCCTACTGACAGAATGTGGTGGAACCCAGGAAAGAGCATGATACTGGCTGAGGAACTCAGAAAGCCCGGGTGCCCACATGGAGCCTCAGAAATGAATGGTAGAGGTGGGAGACTTTAAGAATGTCAGCTCTGAGCAAGATGAATTATTATTTAAATTCATCTATTATAAAAACAGAGAAGGTAGGACCTCTGACTATAGATGCAAGTAGGTGAGAGGCATGACAGTGGGCATCTATGGAAATCCTCTGCTTGCTTCCATTTCCTAGGGAAGATTAGAAATTAGGTCATCATCTAAGAGGGAGTTATGATGCTGGAGGAGTAAGAAGAGATTAGAAGGTATGCAATAGCCACTTAGGAGAAAAGGAGAATGAATCTATCAGGAAAATGTAGTCGGATTTCTGGGTAGAACTAAGGGCCCATTTGAGGTTAGTGACCATAAATGGGGAGTCAACCTACTAGCAGGTTGTGAGTCTGTTTCCACTAACTCTAGACTCCTTTGTACCCCTGCTGACAAAAGCTGAAGGAAAGGGAAGAGGTGGCTCCAGAAGTACATGGAGCTTAGGAACTTCTCTTCACACCTAGTAGGATCTCAGAATAGGGAATCCTGTTTGCAGGCATCAGTTCAGCGCCTCCCGAATATCATGGCCAGTCTCGGCAATTCTTCTGGTTGGTCTCAATATGACTGTTATTTCTCTAGCTTTCACATCCAAGTTCTAGGTAAGGGGAAAGAAAAAGGCCCATGGTAAAAATGCCGGTTTACCAATAAGGGGAAAGAGAAATACTTAATGAAAAAAAAAATCTCCTGAGAGTCCCTAGATGAAATACGTGGACTGTAGGGAATGAGTGGGCAACCTTGGGGAAAAGCCTCTCTGAAAACAGGAGTTCCAAGAGTCTCACCAAGGACAGGAAAATCTTCCAGGGCTTCCCGTTCATTAACACCTGCTGCTAAGACATATAAGAGAGAGAATATTACTCGGGGCCAACGGTCTCAACCAACAGAGTTAGTGTGATTTATCTGGATGGAAAGAAAGACATCCAACTAGAACAACTAACAGGGAAAAAGCCACAGGAGAGGTACTGAGTTTCCCTCCTTCCACGTGGATCACGAATGCTGTGGACACAGAACAGGTTAAGTCTAGATTTTCTCTTGTGTACCTGGGAGCAAGGTGAATAGGACTTCTAGGGACGGGTGGGTGAAGTGTGTGGTAAGGGGAGAATAAACACTAAGTGCTTGTTGTTTTTGTCATGAAGTAGAATCTCACCCAAATTTGAGAGTTGCTTGAAAATCTGTGAGTAATCCCATGGGGACAAAGATAGACGCCAGAACAGAGAAAATAAACTCTGATAAATTACTTTATAAAAATTATGGGAAACATATAGCAGAAACCAAATTTATTCTATTATGACTGCATGCAACCCCAGCTAAATTCTGAGATGGAAGTGAGGGAATATAACACACAAAGAAGATAGAGAATCCACTATAATAGCAGCAACTCCTATGCGATAAGGGGGAAATTTGCCATAAACACACCATTTGGAGAAAACTGAAAAGAACATGAAACCTATGGAAAAAGGGACCATAGGTAATGAAATAAAAGAATGAGATAAGGAGTGGGATTGTAGACACACCAAAAAAGAAAAAAAAAAAAAAAGCAAATGTGTGTTTTAAAAGGAGTAAGTCAAAAGGTAGAACTTAACTATATGCTTCATACAAATGCTGCAGTTAAAGCCCCAAAGGAGGGAAGTCAAAGAATACAAAAATATGCCAGGCAAATGCTGAGAAAAACAAAGCCCAAATCACCACGGGAATGTCAGGTAAGTTCAAACTCAAGTGTTAAATGAGAAAAAAACGTCATTGAAAATGATAAAAAGAACAATCCACAATGACAATGTACCAGTCAGACATATTAGTGGACAAAAAAAAAATACTATCGTAAATGTCAAAATAAATCTCAGAATAGTAAGAGACTATAACTCTCCCTTATTAGCCTGTAGTAAATTAAGTAGAAAGAGATTTATGAGAGATGTAGAAAATCTGAATCATAAAATTATTCTGGCTAATCTAAATTGAACACAAAGAATATACTTCTTTTGAAGGATAGGATATAGGGAAACTGAAGAGACTCCATTTTCAGAAAGGCTCCATCTCCAATGTTTTTCTGCTAGGCCCCATTTATTCATGTTCTACATTTCACCTTGCATCTGAATAAACCAAAGAAGCTATGTTCCAAGGGGGAAACAAGGAAGTTAATCTGAGTTTCATCCTAGACCCCCATACACCTGATAAAATCTATGAAGAACCAGACCCCAAACATTTTCTAGGACATTAGCTTTGAACAAACCTTGGCCAATGCGGACATCAATAGTCCCTACTTTGGATGATTTATGAAATAACACCTATTATTCCCTTGTCACTTGCCTTTGATTGGACCCTATCCTGGATTCCTGAAGGAACACATACCCTAGACCCCGATAGAGTAAACTCCTAACCCCAAGCAATCACAAGACTTATTCTCCTTTTGGGGCGCCTGGGTGGCTCAGTTGTTAAACGTCTGCCTTCAGCTCAGGTCATGATCCCGGGGTCCTGGGATCGAGCCCCACATCGGGCTCCCTGCTCCACGGGAAGCCTGCCTGTCCCTCTCCCACTCCCCCTGCTTGTGTTCCTGCTCTCACTGTGTCTCTGTCAAATAAATAAACAAAATCTTTAAAAAAAAATTAAAAAAAAAAAAAAAAAAAAAAAGACTTACTCTCCTTTTTTTCTGAGTCTCCCAGGCACTCTGTCTTCTATAATCTATCATTTACACTATTCAATAAACTCTGCTTTCACTTCCTCCATCTCACCTTTGATTTCTATCCTGCAGGAAGGCAAGGACCTTCTTGGCTGGCCCCCAGGACCTGTTCTGGGTCCTTAGACTGACCTGCCATGGAGCATTTCGAGAAAAAAATTGGTCATATGCCGATTCAAAAAAAAAAAAAAGTCACTGAATTCAAAAGGTAGAAATATGACAAATTGTATTCTCAGATACAATGCAATAAAATAATCAAAATATTTTAAGAATCATTAGAAACAAACTAGAATTTAGAAGATAATCTCTGGGCATTGGATCAATGGATCATTAAATCTTTGGTATATAAGAAAGAATGAAAATACATAAATTAGGGGCACCTGGGTGGCTCAGTCAGATAAGCCGTCTGCCTTCTGCTCAGGTCATGATCCCAGGGTCCTGGAATCGACCCCACTTCAGGCTCCCTGCTCAGCGGGGAGCTTGCTTCTCCCTCTCCTTCTGCCTGCAGCTCCCCCTGCTTGAGCACTCTCTCTCTGTCAAATAAATAAAAATAAATAACTTTAAAATCAAAAAAGAACTAGAACAGATCTGTAAAACTAACATTTTGTTTCTGAAAACAAAAAGAAAAAAGTAGCAAAATACAATGATCACCATCCAGCCACATGAGGTAAAAAGAGTAAAAACCTAGGTATACTAAATCAAAATGAGAAATGAATGGGAAATAACCAAATACACCGGGACTATTAAAACAAAAAAAAAAAGTACCATGCAAATTGCAATGCAAATGAATTTCACCATTTGGATAATGCAGATTATTTCTAAGAACCAATAGTAGTAGAAATCAGCTTTAATCAAGCTAGTTAGAGTTTGTTAACCTTCCCTTACCAAAAAAATCTAAAGCCCCAAATTATAACAAAGATAAATTTTCCTAAACTTAAAAGGAACAAGTTATACCCATACAATTTAAATATTTTATGTGGTAAAAAGTAAAAGAAATCTCCCAATGTTTTATAAAGCCAGAATAACATAGACACCTGAACCTGAAAAGTTACCACACAGAAACCTGTAGATAAATCACATTTATGAACACAGAAACAGGAAATCTGAATAAAATATTAGGAGATAGCCCTCAGCAGCAGTATTTTAGAACTAGAATGAACCACAATGAATATGAATCAATTCTGGGAATACAAATAAAATTTATTTTTTAAGAAATCTTTTCATTTAAATTCAACACAAAAGCTAATTGAAAAACATGAAAAAATGTAGGAATAATAAAACATTTCATGTCTCTTAATTATAAAAGTAATGCATAAAAATCAATAGTCTCCTTCAATACAAACAAGTACTCTTAGAGTTGTTGGAGAAACAATTCCATTAAATTCCTATAGCAGCATAATATAAAACTCTTGGCAAAGTAGATGGCCTGGTACACTGCCTAAAGTTCTACAGATTGGAATACCACATCTCTGTGGTCTTTTAAGGTCCGTCCTTTTATTTATTTATTATTATTTTTTTAATATTTTATTTATTTGAGAGAGAGAGTGCGCACATGAGAGAGCATGAGCAGGGGGAGGGGCAGAGGGAGAGAAAGAAGCAGGCTCCCCACTGAGCAGGGAGCCAGATGGGGCGCTCCATCCCAGGACCCTGAGATCATGACCTGAGCCCAAGGCAGATGCTAAAACGACTGAGCCACCCAGGTGCCCCAAGGGACATCCTTTTAAAAACATCTTTTCAAAAACCCACATATAAAATCAGGAATCAGACAAACATTTCCTTGTTAATGACTCCTATTCAACAACATACTGAAAGTTGTTGTAGTTAGTGCCAAGTGCAAAAAGGCATCAAGATTTAAAAGTAGTAGTTTATGGAGAAAGCACACATGGTTGGGTTTGTTTCCAACACCGGAAACAGAGCTGAGACAGACTCAGGAAGTCTGCCTGAAACGCAAGAAGGCAGAAGGAGCACCTTCCTTTTGAAATGTGGTTACTGTCATCACAAATACAGAACTAGTGCTGGGAAACACTCAATAATTGGACAATACGGGTTGGAGATACTGGCAGTGAGCACCTGTGCCTTGCTCAGCTGGGACTAGAGTCGGGCACGTGAGGCACTCTCTTAAGGTTAAAAAAAATGCAAAAGGACACCAAAAACCTCAGGAAGCAAGATAAAGAATATTAATGCAAAAACCCATGGTAAACAAAATAGCAAATTTCAAATGAAGTCTAGGTCCAACCACGGACTCGAATGACTCACCGCACTCCCTTCACCCCATCGCAACTCTGTTGGGTGAGAAGGTACTGGGAATTTCAGAAACAGGAGAGTTCCTGCAGTCGGATTTTGCAGGTGTGGGATGTCATGCCCAGACATGACTTGAAGGTGTTGCCCAGCTGCTGCTGGTTCTCTTGATTGATGGAGGGGCCCACTTGGGGGCTCAGGCCTCTGAGGAGAAACGATGCCCAGCTGGTGATCCTATCATGAGGGAGACTATTAATGAAACTGTTTTTCTGGTGATATATGGGGAAAAATTTTTTTTAACTAGAAACTGGAGCAAATTGCAGTTGTCAGGATGAAGAAACTCTTGGGGAAGAGGTACAGGAACAAGCAAAACCAGGGCAAGAGTATCTCTTCTCCGGTCTTCAAATCCCCTCTAGTAATTCCAGTTAATAAACTCAGGCTGGGCGCCATCTGACCAAATAGAAATACCCCAGATCCAGCATCATGAATCAGAGCATAGAAAGGTAGGTCTGGAGTGGAAAATCAGTAACGTAATGACAAATACTTTGAGCTTGACAGTGATCAATGGAAGGTGGGGGAAGGAACGATGGGACACCCAGACTGAGACCTTCAGAGATGTTGCATTTTTCTGCTTACTCTCACGTACTTCTGCCCCCTGCCATGAAGAGGTGCCCTGGGTTTCAGGAGAATGAGGAGACACATGGAACAGACCTGAGCCCAACACACAGTCTGGGACTAGGCTGGCTGAATCAGCCAAACTCCACTGGACCTACAGACCTATGAGTAAGGAAAATAAATTTCTTTTGGTTATGAACTACTGAGATTTTGTGACAGTCTGTTACACTTCAAAAATTAAATAACATGCTCACTTTCTTATCTGTAAATTGGGTTTAATGATAACACTTATTTTTCAGGCTTAGTGGGATATCTGCTGACATAATGTAATACAAAAGGGGACATGAATTATAAAAACAGAATAAGTATCTCACAATATTCAAGGGAGCCTCATTTAATATATTCAATTCTGGCTTTGGGCCATGTCTTTGATTGCTTCTTTTTTCTTTTAAGTGTAAAGGTCAGTGGTATTAAATACATTCATAATGTTGTGTAACCATCACCACCATCTCCAAAACTCTCTCATCTTGTTAAACTAAAACTCTCTACCCATTAAATGATAAGTTCCTTTTTCTCTCTACTCCTAGGCCCTGGCAAGCAATATTCTACTTTCTGGTCTCTATAATTTTGACTCTTCAAGTACCTCATATAAGTAGAGTCATACAGTATTTATCTTTTTGTAACTGGCTTATTTCACTGAGCATAATGTCTTCAAGTTTCATCCATGTTGTGGCATATGTCAGTTTCCTTCCTTTTTATGGCTGAATAATACTCCAATAATACTGTCAAATTATTTTCCACAGCATCTGCACAATTTTACATTCTCATCCACAGTTTATTTTCATTCTTACAAACACTTGCTATTTTGTTTTTGATGTAGCCATCTTGGTGGATGGAAGGTGGCACCTCAATCTAGTTTTGCATTTCCCTAATGATTGCGATATTGAGCATCTTTTCATGTGCTTATTGGCCATTGTACATCATATCTGAAGAAATGTCTATTCAAGTCCTTTGCCCATTTTTCACCTCTTCCTTTTGACTGGGAAATGTGAAAGAGTCTAGGGTCCATTTAAAGTAGTGAGAAATCCACCTGAATGGAAGTTGGTGTATTTTATCTTTGCCATGCCTTGGATTATGTTAATTAAATTACATAATCTCTCTCAACATCTCCATCTCTTCCTCAGAAATTTAGTTTTCTGATCTGCAGTTAGTGTGCAGATATACAAAGCTTTATAAAATCTAAAACAACACACATGGAAGCCTTTATTGTACACAACTTCAAAATTTAGACTTCATAACAAGAAGAAAATATTTAAAGAAAGATCCAAGTCTCATTTTTAGCAAATGTAGTTGTGGCTCTCACTCTATTTAACTGAGCATTGGTTCCCAAAGTAGTTTTCTGCTTAAATAGGATAATCAATTTCTTAAATGAAATGAAATGACTTAAATTTCTTCTTCAGGGCAGAGGCATTAATAACTTTTTTTGTCAACTACCTTCTCATTTCCAACATTGACCCCCCCACACTTTCATTATTTTACCCTATTCAGTATGGATAGTAATTTTCTGAAGTGTCTTCTTTTCCTGAGATTAATGTGAATTTGTGCAAATCTGCCACATCTATGTTCAGTTGTTAATGATGCAAAACAAAGCTCTGAAGAAACAACAGAATATTTTATATGTGGAACTAAAAACACTTTCTACATTTCACCTTTTGCTCAAAACTGACACTAAATAATATTATTCACAAATGAAATAAAGGCTTTCAGCAGCTTAAAGGATGCTTCATGAATACGAATTATGTTCTTTCATTGTTATCATGGATATTGGTGATTTGAGGCAAATACACAACTTGTTCTTGCATAATCATACTGTATAGTTTACATAAATGAGTTGATTAGGTTTTACAGAATTATGTAGTTTTGTTCTGCATCAACTTGAGCAGCACTTAAAGAAACAAACTCTATCAACAGCATTATAAGAGGTCTAAACACTATAATTTCTTAAAAACACCAAAAAGGGCACAAAAATAGACACATAGATCAATGGAACAGGATAGAGAGCTCAGAAATAAACCCACACTTAGATGGTCAATTAATCTACAACAAAGGAGGCAAAAATATACAGTGGGGAAACACCAGTCTCTTCAAGTGGTGCTGGAAAAACTGGACTACTTTCTTTTTTTGTCTTTTCTTTCCTTCTTTTTCTCTCTCTCTCTCTTTCCAGTATAGTTAACATACAGTGTTATACTAGTTTCAGGTATACAATATAGTGTTTCAACAATTCTATACATTGAAACTGAATTACTTTCTCACATCATACACAAAAATAAACTTGAAATGGATTAAAGATCTAAGTTCAAAACCTGAAACCATAAAACTCCTTGAAGAAAACATAGGCAGTAATCTCTTATTCATTGGCTTTAGCAACATATTTATGGATATGTCTCCTCAGGCAAGGGAAACAAAAGCTAAAATAAACTATTGGGACTATATCAAAATAAAAAACTTCTGCACAGCAAAGGAAACCATTAATAAAACAAAAAGGCAGCCTACTGAATGAGAGAATCTATTTGCAAATGATATATCTGACAAGGAGTTAATGTCCAAAATATATAAAGAACTTTTACAACTCAAACCCCAAAATAATTCAATTAAAAAATGGACAAAACACCTGAATAGATATTTTTCCAAAAAATACATACAGATGGTCGATAGACACACAAAAAGATACTCAGCATCACTAATCATCAAGAAAATGCAAATCGAAACAACCATGAGATACCACCACTTCACACCAGGCAAGGATGCAGAGAAAAGGGAATCCTCATGGTGGGAATGTAAACTGATGCAAACACTGTGGAGAACAATATGGAGATTCCTCAAAAAATCAAAAATGAAACTATCATGTGATTCAGTAATTCCACTATGGGGTTATTTACCCAAAGAAAACAAAAACACTAATTCAAAAAGATATATGCACCCCTGCATTTACTGCATCATTATTTACAATAGCCAAGACATGGAAGCCACCCAAGTGTCCATCAATAGATGAGTGGATGAAGATGTGAGATATGTATGATCTACAATGGAATATTCCTCAGCCATAAAAAAAGAATGAGGTCTTGCCATTTGCAACAACATGGATAGATCTAGGGGGGGATATGCTAAGTGAAATAAGTCAGAGAAAGACAAATACCATATGATTTCACTTATATGTGGAACCTAAAAAACAAAACAAAGAAACAAACAAAAACAGGAACAGACTCATAAATACAGAGAACAAACTAATGGTCGTCAGAGGGGAGGGAAATGGGAGGATGGGCTAAATGGGGGAAGGAGATTAAGAAGTACAAAATTCCAGTTATGAAATAAATAAGTCATGGAGATGAAAAGTACAGTATAGAGAATATAGTTGATAATATTAAAATAACATTGTATGGGGACACATGGTAACCATACTTAACCATGTTGAGCACTGGATAATGTATAGAATGGTCAAATCACTATGTTGTAACCTGAAACTAATGTAACATTGTATGTCAACTGTACTTCCACAATAAAAAAAAAAAAAATTTAATGCCAAACAGGGGAATTTAAGTGTCAGAGGGCCTATAATATGTGGCAAAAAGAAATAAAGAAAATCTATGTACATATCTCTCTGCCTCGTTTTCCTCATCAGGAAAAGGGAATATAAATGTTAACTAATCATTGCTAGTGCTTTTTATGCACCAGGCATGTTTCCTGGTGTTTCACATGTACCACTCCATCTAACCTCCCAGAAACCAATGAGGGTTCAATAACTTACCCAAGATTACAGCATTCTCTCTCCCTAATGCCTCTTCTGAAACGCACAGCATCCTGTCTGCTCCTGGGGTTTAGTTCACACAGGTCACCTTATTGACTGTGTTTCTGTCAAAAAGGCCTGTTTGGATCAAGTTATTCTCACTACTACATCTATGCACATGGAATTATATACCCCCGGCCCAAGACCCTGAGAAGTCATGAGGGTATGTGAGGCCCATATTCAGGGCAGGACAATAAAGACAGTTAAGTGGATAGTCCTAAAAGCAGCTTTTAATTTGTTTGGGATTTTCATTTATTTGGCAGGGAGAAAGGATTGCAACAGAGGGGAAGAAGTAGGGAGTCCAATATAGCTGAATTATTTTAGGCACAATGGTATTACTGTTGCGAGATTAAGAAAAAAAAGATTAACCTGGGATTATTACAGATAGAGTCATGGCATACCAACAAACTGGAAGCAAAACAAAAAGTAAAAGAAAAACCAAAGTTAAGTACAAGTTCTTGAGTCTAGGGTCCTGGAAAAGCACTTTTGGAGAGAGGAGACAGTTTGTATGTATGTGTAATGTGTGTATGTGTATGTATATGTGTATGTATGTACATATGTACACACTTTGTACAAACCACAATATTTGCTTAATTGAAGTATCCTATTCCCCAACTACACCAAATAGCAAACCAAACCAAAACAAACATGATTCTGTTTTCAGGGGTAAATTCTTCATATTGCCAGTCTTCTGATAAAATATATAGTGCTTCTAAGATAGAAAACTATTTTAATTTTGTAAAATGTAAATACACAATTGAGGATTTGTGTGTGTGAGCTTAATTAATCTTGCAATAGTATTGGTCAGAAGAAATACTTCTATTTCAGGGAGTATTTTCCTTAGAAAAATATGGGTAGTAGGATAAAAGATTAACTAATTTTTTTTTATAAAGATTTTATTTATTTATTTGAGAGAGAGATACACAGCGAGAGAGGGAACACAAGCAGGGGGAGTGGGAGAGGGAGAAGCAGGCTTCCTGCTGAGCAGGGAGCCAGATGCGGGGCTCAATCCCAGGACCCTGGGATCATGACCTGAGCCGAAGGCAGACGCTTAACGACTGAGCCACCCAGGCGCCCCATTAACACCTAATTTTTAATGAGTGATCTATTTAGGAAAACCTTGCTTGCTTTATGAAAAGAACAGAAAGAATAATTTAAATAAATTTCCTATTTTCTTCTGGATCCAAAAACAATCAGAGAAAAGTTAAATATAACAATTCCTTTTAATTAAATTGAAAATAAGTAAAGGCTTTGTTTAGTTTAACTTTTGTCAAAATTTTCCAAGTATACTGGCATATCATAATGGATTTCTTCTCTCTCCCGGCAAAGCCAAAATGTTATAAACATAGACTAATTGAGAAAATCTTCAGCCAAGGTATAAAAGTGATTGTTTTCTTGAAGGCATTGATGCTTCTTGATGCTCATTCATTGTTTCAAAAAAAAAAAAAAAAGTATCCCTTTTTTTAGGTTCAAAGTGAAAAGATAAAAATTTTAATGAAAATACATGAAAAATATAACAGTGATTCAAGCAAGGCCCAAAAATGATGGGCTTTTGTACTGAGAAAAATATATGTATCTACAATCATCTTTTCTCTATTTCACTATTTTATCTTGGTGATGATGATATATTAAATATGTAATATGAATTGAATTACAGATACAAAAGTTCCTGTCCCTTTAAAAATGTAAGGAGTAGTTCTGGGTAATGTAGGTTGATTTAGCCTACGCTAAAGTCAAAGTAGCAGCTGTTCTCAACTCAGGAGGCAAATGAGCAGCAAAGACTCTCTAAGGCCATCCCCTTCTTCAGAGTCTTCGGCATCCTGCAGAATAATCAAAGTAAGCTGTAACGCAGACGCATCAGTAGTATATTTGCCACAGGAAAGAAGTTTAGAACATCAAATGTATCAGTGTGAAAGCATATTTTCTATCGGCTGTCCAACCAGTTGGAGAGATTTATAGAAATCAGTAGGGGAATAAAACCCCACATACTTTTAGAGATAAGCTTATCTTGGTTTCCAAAAGTGTAGACTGGCACTTTAGGGAAATTTCTGGAGATGGTGGTTCATGGTAAGAGAACTGATCGCTAGCTCTCTTCTCATTTCTGTGGCCTCTTTTGGAGTCAGGGAAGGATAAAGTACAGCAGGGATTCTATCTGAATTGAAACTGTAGTTGGGAGGGAAAAAAAGATGAATTTAGAAGGAAACAACATTCACACACACACACATACACACAAATCTAGGTCTGGAAAGAGACAATTGGGGTAATTGGTAATCGGGGTGTTTAATCAGAATCCCCTTTACCTGTGAGTTGTGTTTAGGTTGCCTGAGCTGCTGTGTCTAAACTCAAACAGGCCTTCAGACTCTCTCTAGCATTTCTTTTTTAAGTTTGAATTCCTTTGTGTATATAAGGATTTTACACCTTGAAAATGGAAGTGAAGCATTCATGCTTGTTTCTTTAGCAAAGTCAAATTTTAAACAGCATCATCTCTTGGGGAGAGAATGATTCTATTTCCTAATTTTATTTGCTTGATTAAAATGTTTGGTTTATTTCCTCTCATTCTTGAGAAACACATTTCAGTTCTTTTCTTCAGAGATTATGGAGATAGAAGCAAAGAAAGGCAAATCCACTCTTGCGGTCTCTCCCTGTGCTGTACCAAATTACCCGAGAGCTGCTTTATAGCTAAACTGTGAAGAGAAATGCTTCTAAGCAAGCTGACGGAGGCAGGGGATAGGCTTTCTCCTGTGGGAAGTCTCCAGGGACGGAACATCCTTAGGTTCCTTAATAACCATCCTCCTATACAACAATCCGGCTAACATCTTGGAACTGTGTTTGAACTCTCTTTTAGTTCAATTAAACACTTTTATTTCAAAACTACACTAATGAAATCTGTAGTATAATTAGGGGTTAAATAATTCCATTGATTTAGCACTAAGCCTATGAAAAAAAGCCCTTAAATCTTTATATTTGTGACTTCCCATTTTTATATTTAAATTTCAAAAAATGTCAGTCTTGTCATTTTGCAAATAATGATTGTCCTGATACAATTCTGGCCACTGTATTGTCTTGTTGCCTTTTAAACCGTGTTCCAAATGAACACCACTCTTCCTTTCACTGGGACATACAGCTAATTAATTAGCTGCATGGGAGCCCTAATGCTAAGCTATTGGCTACAAGTTCTAGGGTGGTGGGGGGTCAGCAAAAAGAAAATTGACACAAAGAGTAAAATAGAAATTGCAACATGTACTCTGATGTTATAAATACAAAGGACTGTGTGTTCCAGGCAGGTGGTGGGGGGAGGGGGAAAACCTAATCTATAATAGAGATTTACACTGAAATTTACATCCATGATTGGGGAAAATAGAAATATTGAGTGTAGACAAAAACCCTTTCAGGAAGGTTAATGAATTTTTTTAACCTGGATGTGTTAATGTACTTCGAGCCACAGTATAGAGAAAATGTGCACTTCAACAGAAAATTATGCATTGTCTGTAGCTCACTCTTCTGGTCTTTATGATTCTATGGGAGCTATTTTGCACCTTTGTACATTATCAATAGCTGATAACAATGCAAAATAATTCTTGTCTACTGGCATGAAAATTCTCTTCTTTCCAACAGAGGTTCAGTGGACTTTCCTAGCTAGTTTTGTCTTCATTTATGTATTCCCTTCAATATTCTTTTAAATAAGTTTGTACTTTTTGGACTTTTCTTTGGAACTAGTTCTAACACCTTACAGATGTCCTCATTAATGAGTTAAAGAAAATCTTTAACTTGTGTTCATTAATCTGTACAAGATGTGTACAAGAGTCCTGATTTTACCCTCTTTTGAAAATAGTCTTTTAACAGTAGGAAGATACTAAACAAATAACACAAAAGTCATAGGAGCTTACTTTGACAAAATTTAAGCAAAACAGTCTCATTTAAATGTGGATTCTGCCCATGCCTACTCTTTTGGCTTTAGAACACTTGCTACACTCTGTCCATTGCAGTTATTTGCATACTCCACTACTGCCCTCAACCGGGATTGTGTAGTGGGCATTTTTTAGTTGCCAGCTTAGTCCCGGTATCACTAGTCCCTTCCTCTTTGTCTATAGCACCCAGATTTTCCTTTAAGAACCTGCCCTCCTCCATTGTGTAATGCCCATGACTTGTGGCTAGGATGGTCCCCATTCAGAACTTCAGGTGTCAGCCCTAATTGGTCTAAGACAAGTAGCACATTCCCATCCTCTTTGTCATTAGTAGTTGGTTCATGGATGGGCAAATGAACCAAAGTTAGCTTATAAAGGCAAAACTCAGGTCTTCATTCAATGTCTGGAGAGAAAACAAGTTGTTTGGTGAGCTATTGGCAGAATATCAGCTGGTCCAGGAGGAAAGATGTTTTTACAATGAAGCTGACATTCTGAAAGGTGGAGTGGAGAGAAAACAAAAACAAATAAACAAAAACAGTCCCCAGATTCTTGTTGACTTTGCTGAGCCACTGTGTCAAACCACCCTGGTATTTGCTTTTCTTCTTGGTTTTGCAATCACGAGTCAATACAATTTCCTTATTTTTTTTAGGCAGTTTGAGTTGGTTTCTATTTACTTCTACCATAACATCTCCTATATTAATCAAATTGTGAGATTTCTGAGATTAGAACCTCTGATTTTCTTAATGCCTCCTATAGCATAAGATGTCTCACAAAGAGGCACTCAAAAATGCTTTTGAATTGTATCATCTTTTTTTTAAATTTTCAAATCCTTAAAACAAGGATTTGAAGAAAGGATTTGCTTTTTCCAATTTTTACACTCTGTTCCATTTCTGGTGTCTTTTAATATTTTAAAGCCTATTTATTATCTCTTGCCTGTATCTCATCTCTCATTTCCACTCATATTTGCTCCATTAATTGTGTATAAAGTATCTTTTCATTCCTTTGGCTCTTACTTCAGGCATTGTGGTTTTTACTATTTAAAAAAGCATTGATACTGTTTCCAGCTGGATTATGAAATCTTGTCCTAACTGCCAATGCTCTTCTAGAGTGCAGTACAACTTCCAGAGGCAGTCAGTGGAAAACAGCCAAACCGAGCTAATCCATTTATCACTTTATTGCTGCCTCATGTGATCCCTAATTTCTTTTCCAATGGTACATTATTTCATTAGATTTGTCAGTAGAATGTATCTAACTTGATCTTCATCAACCAATGGTTTAGAAGAAAAGAACATTCTCAAACTCATCTATCTGAAATGAAGCTTCACAATTGTACAATTAGGTAAATTAGAAGGGCAGTTTTGTAATGATGTATTGTATGGTGACTAACATAATAAAATAAAATAAAGTTAAAAAAAATAAGGGCAGTTTTGAGGGCCAGATAAAAATATTTGTTAAAACAAAAAAATTCCCATATCTGTTGATTGTGATATTCATCTATTTTATCAAATTGAAATATCTGCATTGTTTACAGTAGGGGGGAACCACTGAAATTTCCATCAAAAGATGATGGCTTAATATTTTAGACCAGATGCTGACTATATAAAGGGTCTATATGGCCAGACCATATATGACAATAGAATTCTGACCCAAGCAGCAACCTCTGCAGCCATCAGCCCAGAATGGTCAGGACTTAGTGACTGCCAACTTCCTCATTTTTTTTTTGTCCATTCTTGCTACTCGGGACCAACCAGAGGAAGTCAAATATGCTCCCAAACCAATCACATCACCTTCCAGTTAATCTGCCTCCAGCTTCTCCACCTTTACAACCTCCAATCCGAGTGTTCATAAAGCCTTCCCTTTTTGTCACTCTAAAACTTTCCCACTCCCCTGCCTGCCTTTGAGCCTCTGCGAAATACAAGTAATGGTAGATAACTCCCTTGCTCTGGAAAGCTCTGAATAGATTCTGGTTGTTCTCATTTGGCCCTAAAAAGAGTCATTTGCCCTCACGACAGTAAACCAAGATTTAACTGCAGTTTCAACCTTCCCCAGAAATGTTACCTTTAAACAGTCAATCTGAAATTTCCTGATCAGTATTAGTGAGGTCATCTGCATAATAAGACCCCTTCCCATTCCCATCCCCCCATAAAGAAGATGACCAGACCTGAAAAAAATCTTTCCTTTTACTAACAACCTCCTTGACCCACCCTCCTCATGCCTACAAAAACCTTTCACTTTGTACAGCTCCTCTGAATACCTGTCCATTTACTAGAAGGGATGCTGCCCCCCATTCATGAATCATTGAATAAACCCAATTAATCTTCAAATTTTTTCAGTTAAATTTTTGTTCTCTAAAAGACAACAGAGGTGGGGTGCCTGGGTGGCTCAGTTGGTTAAGCGACTGCCTTCGGCTCAGGTCATGATCCTGGAGTCCCGGGATCGAGTCCCACATCGGGCTCCCCGCTCAGCGGGGAGTCTGCTTCTCCCTCTGACCCTCCCTCCTCTCATGTGCTCTCTCTATCTCATTCTCTCTCTCAAATAAATAAATAAAATCTTTAAAAAAAATAAAAAATAAAAAAAAAAAATAAAAGACAACAGAGGAAGTTTGTTTTCTAAAACTAAAAAATATCAGGAGACACAAGGGGCAAGTTCTTTAGGATAAGTCTTTCCAAGGCCCTGAGCCTTCAAAAGAGACATTTTTTGATACATGTTAGGCAATGTCGTTTTAAATTAAGTTGTTGCCCTTTGTGCTTACATTTCAGTGATAAGAAAACCCCACAAAACACTGATTCCCAATGGATAGCTTCTCTGTGAGAGGCCAAGCAATAACAGGAAGGTCCTTGGTCCTTGTTCTTCAAACAACAGATCATATGCACAAAACAAAATAGTATCAAGCCACTTCTGTAAGAGTTTGTGATTTTATTGGCTTTTCTTAGAGATTTACTTAAATGGTGCCCTTTCTTTTACGAAGTAAAATTCATGCCATTTTTATTTCATAGTGGGCAGAGAACTGGAAAACAGATCATTGTTTAGCACAGTATTTCCTAGCATATGCCCTACATTTAAACAATAATTTGGCCCAATTTTGGAGACAGTCCGTGACCTTCATGGCTGGAGGTTCAGATGAGGGTGAATGTACACAAATTTCCTTCTCGGCTTATGAACAGACAATGATTAACATTGCAGGCAGAATGGAGGATCAGAGTAACTAGGTGGTTTTATTTGGTTTTATTCTCGGATTCTTTTGAAAACAACAAAAGATCTTCTGCCATATCCAGCTTTTCTCAGTCTATGAGGACAAATCATCCCAGTGATAATATTTTGTATAAATCACAATGAGAAGTATCTTAAACAAATGCACAAAGCATTACATAGATATTCATGAAGAATAATCAAGAAACTGGGAAGAACCTAGAAAACTTTGCCCTGAAAATTACAGAACCAGAGGCCTGAGCAGCTCCTCTGGACCTGGAGGTTTAGTGGGTTAGAGAGAGAGAGGACTGAGCCGGGGGGAGACAGAAAAGCCTGGAAGCAACAAATTGCTGGTCAAAGTTTTTAAAGCTTGGTTCAAAGTTCTTAAAGCTCAGTTTATGGATTCATCATGGTGGCAAAAAGTACCCAGGCATTTCACAAAATTCAAAATCAAAAATGTCAAATGCTTTGCTCTCTGAATCACTTTATTTTCTGGTTCGTATAATTTATATGCAAACAAAGAGGAATCAAAAAAGTGATTTATTTTTTTCAGGCAAGACGTGATCTTTAGAAACTTGCCATATGCCAGCCAGATTGTTGGAATTAATTGCAGACTTGGCAGTTTGGTTAGAACCTCAAACAGCACACTGACATTGGAGAAGGATGTGTAGCTCTTCAAAGACAGAAACCTAAATCTCCTCCAATGTTACCAGTCAATGGAGTTTGAGGCAACAAAACAAACCACTAGATGCCTTTCACCTCATTGAGAGATCAAAAAAATTATCATCTTTACCTGTAGGAATTAATAAGGAACAAAAATTTTTTTAAAAAATTCTTTGGAGAATGCTATTATGCCAGTGAATCCCAAAGAGTTCCAAAGGAATTACAAGTTTTGGTGAAAATTTTCTAGAGCTTATTGCACAAAAAATGTTGTTGCAAATATATTTAATGACTCACAGCACCCAAGACCTCTGGATATGATCACTGCATGAAGTTCCATAAAACGATTTTGGAGGGTCTCAGCACTTCATCAAAAAATTGAAAACTGTTTTTTATTATTATTTGGGTCTTTATTAAAGAAAATTGAGATATTGTTCCTTCAATATTATTTACACTGTGATCTCTGAGTGTGAGAGTGGGGGGAAAAATGAGAGAATGAATGACGGAGAAAGAACAACACCTTTTGGTGGGTAAAATATGAAATAGTTGGCTGACATTTTCATTTGATGGAAGTCTTCCTTTTTTTCCTCTTCTGACTTTTCTTTCCTTTAGGACATGAAATTTCAAACAAAAGCAAAAGCAAAAAACCTTGATCTATTTTCTTAACCTACTGAAGATAAAATTTGTTTCCTTTAAAGAGTGTCTCATAAGGAAACACAAGTTAACCTGGCAGTGGTTTGGAACAATTGACTCACCATTTTGAAAAATAAATTAGATGCCTGCCTTACCAAAAAAAATGTCTTTTGATCTGAGGGGAAAGATCTGTAGTTAGAATCTGCCTAAGTATAGTGACAAGTGAGTTTCATCTCAGGCAAAAGCATGGTTAAGCAGTGTTATCTAAGGCCACAAGCGCATACAGAAGAAAAACAAGGGCAGAAATAGAAATACACTCAGAACACTTTTTCCGC
This sequence comes from Phoca vitulina, assembly GCF_004348235.1. Classification (NCBI taxonomy): domain Eukaryota; kingdom Metazoa; phylum Chordata; class Mammalia; order Carnivora; family Phocidae; genus Phoca; species Phoca vitulina. The sequence continues at coordinate 27,402,745 of NW_022589704.1, forward strand.
ACTCAAAGTACACAGCAAATCACATTCACAACTATTTATTGAAATACACTCTGTTTTCCGGGACAGTTAATACCAAATAAAACTAAAAATTAGAAAAGTTTCAATAAAGTGGAAATCTGACAACAGCATGGGTTACAATAATGTTTTGCTTTCACAAATAAATGATGTATTCGTTTCTAGGGCTGCCATAACAAGATGCCACAAACTAAGTACCTTAGGTTAAGGGTGTGTGGTTGGCTCAGTTGGTAGAGCATGTAACTTTCGATCTCGAGGTTGTGAGTTTGAGCCCCACATGGGGTGTATGGCCTGCTTAAAAAATAAATAAATAAAACAACTAAATAGCTTAAACAACAGAAAGTTATTGTCTCACAGTTCTTCATAATACAAGTCCAAGGTCAAGGTGTCAGCAGGATTGATTTCTTCTGAATGCTATGGGGAGAAGCTGTTCCATGCCTCTCCTTACCTTCTGGTGGTTTGCTGTTAATCTTTGGCATTCTTCGAATTGTAGACACAGTATTCCAATCTCTGCCTCTATGTTGACATGGCATTCTCCCAAAGTGGGTGTCTGTCTCTCTGTCTGAATTTCCCCTTTAATAAAGACACCAGTCATATTATCTTAGAGCTCACCCTATTGGCCTATCTTAATTTGATTGTCTGCAAAGACCCTATTTTCAAATAAGTACATTCACAGGTACTGAAAGTTAGGACTTTGGGGAAACATAATTCAACCATGATATATTATTGCTTATTTATAGTGACTCTAGGAGTCAACCAATTTGCTAATTAGATTGATTAATAATTAATTGATTGTTAATCATTAATTTATCTTTCCGCAGACCTTCAGGTGGTCAGGGAAAGAAACTTGAGTAAGAAGAAGACTTTACAATAGAAACCCTTTCAGCATTTGATTATTGGGGGGCATGTATGTTTCTCCAGGCTTGCCAGCAGAGCTGCAACTTTTTCTTCTTCAAGCAGGGGCATCAAAGAGGATCATGAGCTCTTAGAAACCACAAGCTACAGCACAGGTAGCAAGCATGTTGTAGAGCTTAATGTGTTCAACAGATCACAGGGAAGCCAATAGAGCTTGAAAATGATTGAGTCTATGAGTTGTCTGCACTGCATAATAAAAACTGTGGAAAGAGGCACAAAAACATTTATTTCCAGGGCTCTACTTTTTTTTAATTTGGGAGGAAAAAAAATCTATGTCCTTTTGTTGTTCCAGTTCTTTCTCCAGGAAGGAAATACTGAACATTTTACTAAATATGGATGAACCACAAGTAGATTTTCTCCCAAGACTGTCAGGAGTCCTCTGTCTTCCTACAGCTGAGATAGACTGTCGTCATTATTCTCCGACAGGAATCTAGCCTCAGGTTTTGTCTAGGGCAGTGGTTCTCCAAGTGTGGTCCCTTCCCAGCAGCAACAGTATCACATGGAAACTGGTTAGAAATGCAGATTCTTGGGCACTGCCCAAGACGTGGTAAATCAGAAACTCTGGGCATGAGGTTCGGCTGTCTATATTTTAACAAGCCTCTGGGAGATTTTTGAAGCTCCCTCAAATTTGAGAACCACTGGTCTCCACTAGAGTGAATGCCTTGCCAATCAATACAATTGAAACAAAAAAACTATTGGATTTTTTTTTTTTTTGTCATAATTGGTGTTTAGGGCTTACTTTAAACATATGTTTGTTGTTACAAGCTACTGTTGCTTTCCTGAAATATTTCTTTGTTAATAAAACTTTAGAATTGTTTTTTGATTTAAAAATCAGCAAGTGCCAGAATATTTCAGTGTCACATGTCCAAACTCACTCTGAGGAGGCGAGAACACTTTCAAATGCAGCCGTCACTGAGAAAATTTCAGACACAGCATCTGTCTTCTTCATTTGATACAGATTAGAGAAACCTCACAGGATCTGAGAATTGATTTGCTCTGAGGGTCTTGCTTTAAATGGTTTCTTAACCCGAATGCCGTCCCAGACCTGCTGAATCACAATCCTTTCTTCTAGGGCCAGGAGTAGTCCAGCTCAAAAACATCCTCAGATGATTCTACTGGACACATGTCATGAACTATGTAACAAGCCTCACAAATTCCATCCTCGACATCCTCTGAGGAGTGATTAGTTTTAGCATGAAGACATCTGTCCTACCATCGCCACTTGAAAGAGTAATTAACCATTTGTAAATAAGTAAACCCCTTTAGTGGTTTATTCACATTACAGAGAATAAGGCAGGGAGAAAGAGGCGGTCTCAGCTGAAGGCACTGGGAAGGAGCCTACCCTAGAGGGAAAGATGCATTTGGAAGGTTTAGCTACATCCTGAGAAGTAACATCTCCAATTTACCAAGCACCGACCGACCATATGTCAGAAGCTCAACATAATATCTTCAGATTCTCTGTCTTCAATACTTTTTTCAACAACCCTAAAAGATCATCACGATTAGCCCCACTTCGAGACAAGGAAACTGAAAAGGAAAGGGATTTGCCCAACACTACAAAGCCAGTGAACAGAAGAGGTGAGTTTGGAGTCAGATCTCTTTTGCCTTCTACTCCTTCTATACAGCTGCCATTCAAGGAAGGGGCAGCACTGGGCATGTGATACAGATTTGCCGAGCCTTCCAACCTGACAAAACAGCAACAGGAAATCCGGAAGTGACCAAAAAGCTGGCATCAGTGATGCAGGTCAAAAGGTATCACAAGTTGGATACAACTGAAACACCCAACAATAGAAGAACAAAGGAAAATAAGAATTCGTTAATATTCATTGAACTTTTTACTATGTACTAGGCTCTATGCCAAATGCTTTACCTGTTTTAATTTATTTAATCCTTGTAACAAACCTATGTGATAAACATTATTATTCTCTCAATTTTACAGAGAGGTAAAGTAACTTGTGGTCGGTCACTGGGATAGGACTCAGGCAGAGTGGTTCCAGAAAGGCACTCTTAATCATCATGAAAATTAGGATGTATCATAATGATATTACCACATGGTCAGTGAACTTATAACCATGCAGACTGCACCAACAAATGTGTATGGAAAAAATTATATGCCACTTCAAAAATAACAAATAATTAGATTGTTCCATTGCAGGCTACAGTAAGTACAAAACATTTAACATATATTTTATGCATTATGTACAAAGGGTAGTTTTTCACTGGGCTATCTGAACTATCTTGCTATGTAACAAATTGATCAAAACTTAGCAGCTTTTAAGAACAAACATTTATAATCACATAGTTTCTGTGGATCCAGAATCTTGACATGACTCATCTGGGAGCTCTGGCTTGGGGTTTCTCATAGGCAGCAGTCCAGGTGTTGGCCAGGATTTCTGTCATCTCAAGGCTCGGCTGATGTGATACACAGAGAAACACACACATTGTGATATGCCATCAAAAAAGTCATAAGTTGAATCCAACCATGAAATATCAGGCAAGCCAAATTTGAGGAACATGATACAAAATTACTTGACACTTAAAACTGTCAAGATCAAGAAAGGAAAAGAAAGACTGAAGAATTATTCCAGATCAAAAGACTCAGGAAAGATTATAACGAAATATGATTCATGATTGATGCTGGACTAGGAAAAAGCAAGCTGGAATAACAAAGCTGACTATTGGATCAGTTGAACAATGCCTGATGTTTCAAAATCTTACATGGCTGAAAGATCTATTTAAAGTACAAGATAAATATATTTTAATGTAACCTAGTTCAGTGATAGGCTTTTGGATTTCAACCTGAAATTCATCTTTAGGGAATGACTACTTATTGAGATTTGGTGTATATGTCTGAAATTATCTGAAAAAGTTGTTGAAATACAACTCCCGAGCACCTGGGTGGCTCAGTCAGTTGAGCATCTGCCTTTGGGCCAAGTCATGATCTCCAGGTCCTGGGATTGAGCCCCACATCGGGCTCCTTGCTCAGTGGGGAGCCTGCTTCTCCCTCTGCTTGCCACTCCCCCTGCTTGTGCTTGCTCTCTCCCCCTACCCTTGTGTCAAATAAATAAATAAAATCTTAAAAAAAAAAAGATATACAACTCCCTCTTCCAACTATATATATATATGATACAGTGAGATTTTCTTCATATTTTTCAACAAAACAACATATCACAAAAGATGGAATGCAGAAGCAAATATAAGAATTCAGCTTTCTTCTATTAAGCCAGTTATTGAAGAGATTTGTAAAGAGTAAATCAATGCTACTCTTCTCCCTAATTGTTTTTGTTTTAGAAAATGCTTTTAATTTAAAAATATGTCACTTATATTAATAGATAATGAGATTGGTCTTGCTATTTAAACAAAATAATAAATATTTTTAAGTTTCTCAGTTGTAATTTCTAGTACAATAAATAGTGATAGATATAATCCATTGAACAAAAGTTCTTTGACATCCTCAATAATCTTTCAGAGTATACTCACTCTTTGCAGATGATATGATACTTTATGTGGAAAACCCAAAAGACTCCACCCTAAAACTGCTAGAGCTCATACAGGAATTCAGTAAAGTGGCAGGATATAAAATCAATCCACAGAAATCAGTGGCATTTCTATACACCAACAAGACAGAAGAAAGAGAAATTGAGGAGTCAATCCCATTTATAATTGCACCCAAAACCATAAGCTACCTAGGAATAAATCTAACCAAAGGGGCAAAGACTCTGTACTCAGAAAACTATAGAATACTCATGAAAGAAATTGAGGAAGACACAAAAAATGGAAAAACGTTCCACGCTCATGGATTGGAAGAACAAATATTGTGAAAATGTTTATGCTACCTAGAGTAATCTACACATTTAATGCAATCCCTATCAAAATACCATCAACCTTTTTCAAAGAAATGGAACAAATAATCCTAAAATTTGTGTGGAACCAGAAAAGACCCCAAATAGCCAGAGGAATGTTGAAAAAGAAAAGCAAAGCTGGTGGCATCACAATTCTGGACCTCAAGCTCTATTACAAAGCTGTAATCATCAAGACAGTATGGTACTGACACAAAAACAAACACATAGATCAATGGAACAGAACAGAGAGCCCAGAAATGGACCCTCAACTCTATGGTCAACTAATCTTCAACAAAGCAGGAAAGAATGTCCAATGGAAAAAAGACAGTCTCTTCAACAAGTGGTGATGGGAATATTGGACAGCCACATGCAGAAGAATGAAACTGGACCATTTTCTTATACCACACACAAAAATAGACTTAAAATGGATGAAAGACCTACATGTGAGACAGGAATCCATCAAAATCCTTGAGGAGAACACAGGCAGGAACCTCTTCGACCTCAGCCGCAGCAACTTCTTCCTAGACACATCACCAAAGGCAAGGGAAGCAAGGGCAAAAATTACCTATTGAAACTTTATCAAGATAAATATCTCTTGCACAGCAAAGGAAACAGTCAACAAAACCGAAAGACAACCGACAGAATGGGAGAAGATATTTGCAAATGACATATCAGATAAAGGGCTAGTATCCAAAATCTTATAAAGAACTTACCAAACTCAACACCCAAAGAACAAATAATCCAATCAAGAAATGAGCAGAAGACATGAACAGACATTTCTGCAAAGAAGACATCCAAATGGCCAACAGACACATGAAAAAGTGCTCAAAATCCCTCGGCATCAGGGAAATACAAATCAAAACCTCAGTGAGATACCACCTCACACCAGTCGGAATGGCTAAAATTAACAAGTCAGGAAACGACAGATGTTGGCGAGGATGCTGAGAAAGGGGAACCCTCCTACACTGTTGGTGGGAATGCAAGCTCGTGCAGCCACTCTGGAAAACAGTATGGAGGTTCCTCAAAAAGTTGAAAATAGAGCTACCCTATGACCCAGCAATTGCACTACTGGATATTTACCCTAAAGATACAAATGTAGTGATCCAAAGGGGCACATGCACCACAATATTTATAGCAGCCAAGTCCAAAATAGCCAAACTATGGAAAGAGCCCAGATGTCCATCAACAGATGAATGACAAAGTAGATGTGATGTATATATACAATGGAATATTATGCGGCCATCAAGAAAAATGAAATCTTACCATTTGCAATCACATGGATGGAACTAGAGGGTATTATGCTAAGTGAAATAAGTCAATCAGAGAAAGACAAGTATCATATGATCTCACTGATATGAGGAATTTGAGAAACAAGACAGAGGATTCCAGGGGAAGGGAGGGAAAAATGAAACAAGATGAAACCAGAGAGGGATACAAACCATAAGAGACTCTTAATCTCAGGAAACAAACTGAGGGTTGCTGGAATGGAGTGGGGTGGGAGGGATGGGGTGGCTGGGTGATGGACACTGGGGAGGGTATGTGCTATGGTGAGTGAGGTGAATTGTGTAAGATTGATGAATCACAGACCTGCACCCCTGAAACAAATAATACATTATATGTTAATAAAAAAATAATCTTTCAGAGTATAAAGTCATCCTGAAACTAACAAGATACATTGATTTTATTGGTATAGTCATCTGATTCAATTTTGAGTAATTTTTTATCTAAGCTAGCATAGTTGGTTCTGAAGCTACACTGTCTTTTTCCATCAACTGGCAGGGAATTGACTGGCAACAGAAGGTTTGCTATTTCATGAAGTTTTTTGGTTGATAAAAGGTAAAAATGTATAATTGCATTCTGAATTTATGTTTGAAAATCTGCAGCTTTCGAAATTCATCAAATTTTATCAGAACCTTGTATGCCAATATTAATTGAATCAAAGCACATTTACAATTTTATGTTTTAGATTCTTCCTAAAAGAAGCTATTCCACATTAGGTTAAGATGTCATTTCTAAATATCCAGTTATTAGAAATAATCATACTATAATTGTCTCAGTGAATTCATTTCTGCAGAGAAGAACTGATAGGTGATAGGCAATAACATAACTAAATGATAGCAAGACTTTTGCTCTTTAGAAAAGAGCAACTATCCCAAAATAGTAAGTTTTCATAATGCAACTCATCAGCATAGCAAAATTTGGATGAGTATTCATCATTGCAAGGTAAAAAATAAAGTTAAAAAACCCTGGGGTGCCTGGGTGACTCAGATGGTTAAGCCTCTGCCTTCAGCTTGGGTCATGATCCCAAGGTCCTGGGATCGAGCCACACAGCGGGCTCCCTGCTCCGCGGGAAGCCCGCTTCTCCCTCTCCCACTCCTCCCTCTCCCACTCCCCTGCTTGTGTTCCCTCTCTCGCTGTCTCTCTCTTTGTCAAATAAATAAATAAAATCTTTAAAAAAAAAAAAAAACACCTTCACTACAAGCTAGAAGGAATTAAGATAAAGGATCTCTATGCAATAAAAAAATAAATAATAAATAAAAGGCTCCTTGGGCGCCTGGGTGGCTCAGTCGTTAAGCATCTGCCTTCGGCTCAGGTCATGATCCTGGGGTCCTGGGATCGAGTCCCGCATCGGGCTCCCTGCTCGGCAGGAAGTCTGCTTCTCTCTCTCCCACTCCCCCTGCTTGTGTTCCTGCTCTTGCTGTCTCTCTCTCTGTCAAATAAATAAATAAAATCTTTAAAAAAATAAATAAATAAAAAATCATTTAAAAAAATAAATAAAAGGCTCCTTATTTTTCTTATCATAAAATTCCATAAATTAGAATTAGAAGTGTAAAAAACATGATTTAGTCAAATAAGAAAAAATTACCTTTTTAAAAAGATTTTATTTATTTATTTGAGAGAGGGAGAGTGAGAAAGAGAGTACAAGGAGGGGGACAAGGCAGAGGGAGAGGGAGAAGCAGACTTCCCACTGAGCAGGGAGCCCCACACTTGGCTCGATCCTGGGACCCTGGGATCATTACCTGAGCCAAAGGCAGATGCTTAGCTGACTGAGCCACCCAGGCACCCTGAAAAATTCACCTTTTATTTAAGAAATGAAGATGTGTGGAATAAACTTGAGAGAAATTTAACACCTCTAAAAACCTCTAAAAATCTCACCATCAAATACACTGTATGTTTGGTGGTCAGACTAAGAGGACATTGTCAGAGGTCACCTGAATGTGTCTGACAATAATAAACACATTTCTCTTTCTCTCATAGTATATACCGAGGAGAGTGTTTCTTGATGGTGGACCACCACTGTCCAGGGCAGTCTTTTAAGGACCCAATCCTTTCCACTTTGTCATTATTTGGTGCACAAAGCTTTCTTACAATAGTTGAGTAACAGCCCATCAGACAGCCTCAGACTTTTTATTCTGTAGTAACCATTGATATAAGGATGTGGTCTACCTAGTAGAATCTGCCGACACTGTTCAGTGTCATTCTGTCCCTTCTTCTATAAATGGCTTCTTTGTCCAAATCCTAAATTATTCTCTTCTTATATTTTTTCTATCCTCCTGAAATTATTCAAACTCCTATAGAATTTTCTCTTTAGTATGGTTGGTCAAATAGTTAAAAGGCATAAATCTATTTTATACATGAAAATCATCTGACTTTGTTGGATTTCAGTTTGCAAGATCATCCCAGTGAATTTAATAAAAGAATTGTAGGACTAATTCTTTTCTGAAAATAGGTGAAACAGCAGACTGAGGAGCAAATGGCCTTAAAAAAAAAAAAAACTTAAACATTTAAAATGAAGTCTTTATACGCATTTATTTTCTTCCTCTGATCTTCCAGAATCTTCTCTACCTGACTCCAATATCATTATCCCAGTGCTTTTTCCACAAGTCCTTTTGCCAAAGTTCACAGCACCTCTTGTGTTATAGAGTTAGGAAATAAGCAATAGCAAGAGGAGCATCTCACCAGCAGCTAAAGGTCAATGGAAGAGAAACAAAGAGAAAAGAAGAGACAACTGGTAATCTCAGATTATAAAATTAATGGAGATGTAGGGAGACTAAATCAAGATAGGGAATAGAGCAGAATGGCGTAGGGAGAACCTGGCTGGCAGGCATCCCAGGAGGTGGCAGAGATCATTAGCACTCACCATATCCAGGCCTTCTCCTCTTCCTGGGAGGAAGAGCTAGACCTATGCTCCTCCAAGTGTGCTGCTTAGACAGGCACTGCTCTATAAACTCTATAATTCATGATGCTAAAACCAGACTATGAGTCAGCTACATCACTAAGCACACAGTTAAGTTCAGCTAACATTTTTTCCCCCAGAAAAACTTTCCCAATTAAGGAAATAATGTGCTGATTTATATTCTCATTTAAGGCTCAAGGATTTAGTGAGCAGCACTGTGGTAGACAGCACTCTCCAAACCTCCTCAGATCTCGCTGGGGACATGTGACTAGTTCTCACTACTGCAGTGTGAGCAGAAATACTATGAGTCAGCTCCCACCCAGGATATTTGTATTGTGTTGTGCCACCAGGATCTCCCTCTTCAGGACTGAAGCCCTTAACTCCACTACCTGCTGTCTGTGTTGACAGCTCAATGCTCACAGCTAAACAGTTTCTCCCAGCGATGTCTCTTGGCTGAAGAGAGCTGCACTCTCCACAAGGGCTACATTTACTTCTTGGGGACAACTGCATTCAGTAAAATCACTGTGTGGGCATAAAGTCATGGCTTCTTGCCCTAAATTCTGGACAACTCTGAGCTCCAGAGCTCCCTGTGGGTCAGCAGAGGCCTTTGTTTTGACTGCATTTACAGCTCAAGTCTTCTTTCTGCCCAGTTATGCTCCCTTCATTCCAAGAACACTTCCCCGGAACCTTTTTGAACACAGACCTTCATCTCAGAGGGTTCTTCCTAAGGAAACCACCCAGTGGAAAACAGATCTGATTTCCTCTCTTTCTCTTCTCTGGGCTAACAGTCTTATTTGCTGGAGACCTTAGAAGGTGGAGGAGTCACATAATGAATCCTTGGTCACTAAGGGATTCCCTGGAGCCTGAGCCTACCCATCAACTAATCAACTAATATTGGACGAGGATACAACAAGATTTGCCCTGTTTGTTTGGTAAGCAACTGAGATTTATGGTTATGTATTGAAATAGTTAATAAACAAAGACTAATATAGAACATAGATTATGGATTTACTAGCAGCTAAATATTGAGTAGATATTTCCCCCCACCTAAAACTGGAGTGTTTTCCCTGTATTCTTTTTGCCAGTCAATTGGGACTACTGGTAAAAGGAGTCTTTACTTGGTTTTTCAAGTGATCTTGCCTTTCCATCTTTACTGTTAGCTTTTCAGTTGTATAATGGTAATTCTTGAAGATATTATCTAGATCTACTTAAAGAAATATAAGCAGGCAAAAAGACAACTCTTTCCTTTGGAAATTTTCAAGTAATTAGATGAATTCCTTTTTTTTTAAAGATTTTTATGTATTTGACAGAGATAGAGAGCACACAGAACAGGGGGAGTGGCAGAGGGAAAGGGAAAAGAAGACTCCCTGCTGGCAGGGAGCCCAATGTGGGGTTCAATCCCAGGACCCTGGGATCATGACCTGAGCTGAAGGCAAATGCTTAACCGACTGAGCCACCCAGGCACCCCAATTAGACGAATTCTTAATGGAACAGATGATATATAAATCATACACAAAAATGGTAGTCTCAGACTCAATCTTAAATTTGAAAGTAACTATAAACCTATTACAGTCTAGGTAGGTAAGACAAGTTGAAACACAACTAAACTATAGGAATATTCCAAACTATTGCTTTTCTGATAAAATGGTGACTTGGATAAATGATTCTCTACCACTGAAAAGGAGCTAAAGATATGGTTCATTGCACATCAGATCTAAAAAAATAGAAAAGAAAGTGCTATAGCCAAAGAGTACAGAGCTATATACTGTATGTGTTTTTTGTTGACTCATTAAATGATGGTGCTAAGATACACCCTAAGGACTAATTAAACTTTATCAAGAGCTGTGAATAGTTTAGATGTACAATTTTATGGACATTGATAGAAGACACAAGACTCCTGGGTTAGAGACACAAAACTGTTTATTACTCATAGCAATAATGGAAGTCAACTTATCAGCATTTTGTTGCATTAATTCCTTGAGCCTAATTCCCACATAGCAAAATGAAGAGGGCCAGATGGTATCTGTACACATGATAGATTTGCCTGTTACACAACAACATAAAAACATGAAACTAATGTTTTATATAATCAGTGTTTTTACATTCTTACATTAAAAAATTTACAGAAAAGTGTGAAGAATAAAATATCAGTTTTATTTTTCATACTGTATTTAACATCAGCTAGAACCATCCTTTGATTTTAAAATATCTTGAGACTTTTTAGAGAATAGAATATATTCCTAGAGAGCTATGAAGATTTGCAAGGCTTTTCAAATTTTCCTTTAATTTCTTTCATGCCAGTCCAGCCTCTTTTGTGTACAACCTACCCATGTGTAGAACATTTACTCTTCTGTTTTCTCTCCCTTTGTTACTGATTGATTAAACCACATTTTTGTGTTTTGTGGCTGAAGGAGGATTTCAACTGTCATAATGAACACCTAATTAGGCAATTTTATTGTCTTCCTGCTATTACTTTTCCCCCGATGCACCCCTGAGGTCACAGTGATTGTTTAATGGACCAGAAAACATCTGATGGTAACACAGGACCTTTGGACTCCCAGATTCCTATGAATGCCTCTGAAGGTTCTTCCATTTGGCTTCCGCTGGGGAACTGCCACTCTGTAGGATTAATAGGCTGACCTAATTGAGGCCACTAATGAGCTATTCTTCTCTCTTGAAAGAACATTTTATCCAATTCCTACATATACATAGTACAGCATCAGGGAGGTTCATTTTTCTAGCTCCTTTGCTTTATGATAGCATTGCGTATCCTGGGAATTATTAAAAGCTTCATCATAAATATACAGTCATGTCATCTGCCTGGCCTCCATAGACATTTGAATTTGAGACTCACTATTTAAAAGATAGTAGTGAGAAAGAAATGGGAAATTGCTAAACTGTAGGCTTTGACTTATAGCTTGTAGTAGTTATCTACAAGTAGTTATCTATCTAATCCTAAAATTCTAACCAAATCCTTGCTAATTCTTCTTTTAGGGAGAGTTGAGGAAGAAGTGATCAATTTAATGGATGCAAAGATTATAGGGCATGAGAACCTTGATATATTTTACTTGATAAATAAAAATAAGTGCCTGATATCCATTATATTAAGTACTAGGAAACATACAATGTGAGATGAATTATGATTCTTTCATTTTAATAGTGTGTAACTTATGAGGAGAAAAAAGATATACATGTGTGAAAAGTTATGCAGCAAATAAGACAAAATGAAATAGATGATAATGAAAAACATATGTCATAAGGAATAGCAGAAAGTGATCAGTTACCAACTGGCAAGGATTTAAAAGAGTTTCAGTGTTCCCATGAGAGAAAGGACTTCAGGCTAGGGGTGATCAAAGAAAGCCCTTATCTCAGTTATGCAAAGCATGGCAGCTGGTTGTCAATGTTGAGAATGCATGTATCCCAAGTGAGAAGACATTGAAAGGGAGGAAAACTACAGTAATTGTCTTCTTTTAGCTTTTTTCCTGGATATCTGAAATTTAAATAGGAACCTGAGTACATTTGGGAGTTATGGGCAATTTTAGCCAGAAAGAGAAAAAGTAATTATATGAAAACTAGTTATTATTCAAATAGTCCAGGAAATATTAGAATGCATGTCCAATTACATAAATGCAAACTCCATTCACATAGAAAAAAATAGTTTTAGAAATCTGATATTTAATGTTGAAATTAATGCATGAAATATTAGGCATGGCATTGGAGAAATGGGAGATAGAGATTATTAATAGTAACAATGTTAGAGTTGAAGTATGTGAGATTTAGAAACATTTTATTGCAAGAGTTGTGTTAAGAGGACCATCAGTGAGACTCTACCACAGTGGTTCTTAACCTTTTTGCCAAAAATGTCTTTGATATTCTAAAGAAAGCTCTATTTCCTCTCTTTCGTTATCTCCAAGTTCATGCAAACATTTTTATTCAATTTAGGGCATCCATTTCTCCCCTGAAACCCATACACATACTCAGGATTAAAGAATCTTTCTCATCGAAATCTGTTAAGCCACCATCTGTCACCACAGAGATCTGTATTGACTATTACACATCAGGAGTCCTGAGTCCTGCTTCACAAAGTGAGGTGGGGCTGGGACAGATCCTGGACACCTTGGTCAGATTCTATTTATAGAAGGTTTTATTGTCAAGCTATTTACAGACTTATTCTATCTTTAAAAAAGAGAAGAGGAATGTTTTCCAGGCAGCACCATTAAAAATGCTCAGCTCTGCTACCCTTGAGCTAGGCTTTCATTTCTCAGGCCTAAATTTGCCCATTGAAGTTTGCATTCATTTCTGTGATTACTTAAATCTTCAGTAACCATCAAAGATTATACCTTGAGATGCATGGTATTTGACCTTTATATTTTTATTCTTAATATGAGTACAATGCTCATATCAAGATATTCTGTTTGAATAATCTTGATTTTAGTGCTGTTCAAACCCAAACTGAGCTTTTAAATTGTTAATAACAACTCTACTTGGCACATGTTATGGAATGGTTCGGGTCTCTGCATCCTATTTATCTTTCACTTTGTACTTTTTTCTAGATTATGGCCACTTGATTTTCAAACCACAACAATGTGAAAAGCTCTCAGTGTACTTGCCCATGGAAAATCTTGACCTATCTTTCTATGATTGACTGATTAAATGTTGTCTTCAGCCTAGGAAATATGTGCGGGTTTTTTTTCTTAATATAGAGCATGAATTAATGGCATTGTAACTTTGTTGACCTCACCCGTCCCCTTTTTCACATCTTTCTTCAACACGTTTTTTCATTTTCAGATGTCCTGGGATCTCACGCTTTTCCCATAATGGAGAAGAACCATGGGATAAACCCAATCCCAATTTAACTTTTGTACTAGCTTAAATACTTATTACCTAGGCACCTATAGTAATCTGTCTTAAATTCACTATACTTCATCTTCAATATAAAAATTATAACAACTGCTCTGAGAAACTTATTATTGGATTTTTGGTTTCTGGTTCCACATATAAGGAGCTTAGAAATCACCATTCTGTCCTAAGGACAAGTGAAAAGCTGAACAGACTGAAAACTCAATAACCCTTCTTAGATCTGTAAGAGAAGGGAGGACGCAGGGCAAACCACTGCCTCCAAAACTGGAGAGACAGACAAATACTGCAGGTCACAGCTTACTGGAGCAGAGACTCACCAGTGGAAATTGTCACAGAAACCAGTGCTAGAGGAAGAAAGAAAACCCGACTCATAATTGGCAAACTACAGGAGTGCAGACAACTGAGAGTTATAAACTTCAGGGGGACCCAGTCATAGGTAGGGGGGGCCCTACAATATTGTGGAGATTTACCTCCAGGAGTTCAACCAGGTTCCTGCAGTAAATATTGGAGAAAAATCCCTCAGGTCTTCTGGGAAAAGAGGGAAAAAGGAACAATTTTGAAATACGCCAGAGCAAGCACTCTGTTCTTAACAGAACCTGCTGTCAGGCGAAACTAGTTAACCAAAACCTAATCTGCAGGGGGTATGATCAGAGCCTAACTGACCTGGGGAAAGGGAAGTACCAAACTTCAACCCACTGTAGCCATCCTGTCCCATCGAAGCAGGGAGAAAAAAACTGAGCAACACTTGTGAAGTTCACAGTTCAGAAGCTTAGGCTCACTAAAAGACTGAGACCTAATTGTGCTATAGAACACTTCCCCTCCCCCGACACCTCACCACCACATCAGTAAAGATCTATTTACAGCAGTTCCTTTTACCCAGTACATCATGCCTGGCTATAAAGAAAAATTACAAGGCATAAACAAAAATTTTTTTGAAGAGACAGAACAAGCATCAGAGCCTCTGGCAAGACATGGCAGGGATGTTGGAATTATCAGACTGGGAGTTTAAAACAACTGATTAATATGCTAAGGGCTTTAATGGATAAAGTAAACAACATGTAGGAACAGAAGGGCAATGTAAGCAGAGAGATGGAAATCCTAAGAACTAAAAAGAAATGCTAAAGATAAAAATACACTGTAACAGAGATGAAAAATGCCTTTGATGGGCTTATTAGTAGATGAGACACCGCTGAGGAAAGAATCTCTGAACTATAGGATATATTAATAGAATTCTTGAAAATTCAAAAATCAAAGAGATCAAAGACTGAAAAAAAAAAAAAAAAAAAAGAGCAGAATAGCCAAGGACTGTGGGACAACTACAAAGGCACAATATACATGTAATGGGAATACCTAAAGGAGAAAAAAGAAAGGAACAGAAGAAATATTTGAAAAATAATGACTGGGAATTTCCCCAAATTAATGTCAAGCACCAAATCACAGATCCAGGAAACTCAGAGAATACTAAGCAGGAAAAATACAAAACAAACAAACAAAAACAAACCAAAAAAACCCCCACTATACCTAGGCATATCATTTTCAAACTACAGAAAATCAAAGATAAAGAAACTTATTGTTTCAGACCAAAAGAGATAATGGTAGTAAAAGTTCTTTGAAAAATGATGAAGTATCGTACACATTTAAGGGCTTTCTATTGTTATTTACAATAATAAGATAAATGAAATCTTTGATACTAAAATATTTGGTTCATCAATTCTGGAAAAAGATTGAAAAGGACTCTTTCTCTGATTTTGGTTATGATACTGATGATAATTAAAATAAACTTTGCCTTTTAAAATATTATTTATTTTGGCATTTATATATTTATTCAACAGGCATATAAGAACCCACTGTCAGACACTAGGCTAAACATGCATGATACACAGATAAATAGACAGATGGGTTGACCTGGTGGTGGGTATTAAGGAGGGCACGTTCTGCATGGAGCACTGGGTGTTATGTGCAAACAATGAATCATGGAACACTACATCAAAAACAAATGATGTAATGTATGGTGGTTAACATAACATGATAAAAAAAATTGAAAAAAAAACATTCTTGGTCTAGTGAAGAAGATATATGGGTTAGCAAAAATTATAATACAATAGGATAGAAGTATATACAGAGATTATTATAGATGCACAGAGAGTGGGAAGGAGGCTCTAGCCTAGTGTTCATTCCACTAAATGCAGCAATGCTTTCTCTACCTTTCCTTAAGACTGGAACTGGTTGCTGTGGCACCAGTTATGCAAAATAGAGACTGCAGTCTCAGTTTGGAGACCACAGAGTAACATCTCACCTACTTAGAGAGGAGGCAGAGTTCAAGGGTGGTAGAACTGGGCGTTTGTAGAGAACTCCATTAGTTTTGCCAGTCTAATAATATTCTTTTTCCATTCTTTTGGTAACATATTCTTTTTTCCATGAGGGTACCTTAAGCAGTCATGGTAGTCCGACCCTGTTCTTCCACGATAGGATGGGTACATGACCCAATCCAGATCAAATAGAATCTTGTTTTGCATTTTCCATCAGAGCTACCAGAGTAGAAGCCCTTTCTCTCCTGAAGTTACTAAACAGCTAATGTAGAGCCTGGAGCTATGACAGTCTCCTTTGCCACCATGGGAGTACCTGTCTGAGAATAACATCAATACAGATGAAGCAGAGCTGAAAGATGAAGACACAGAAATTTGATGACATTGTTTGAACCCTAAGATCCAGCCACACCTGAATAGCTGCCTCCTTTGGGCTTTCCACTTGTATGAGTTAATAAATCCCTTTCTGTGCTTAAGTTGATTTAAATTAGGTTTTGATCACTTGCAAATGAGAATTATTAATACAATCCGAAGTGTACCTGTGAATCAGCCATTATTTTCTCCTTCCAGAAATTTGGACTGAAGAGAAAGCTGCAATGGTCTTGCTCAGCCATATGTCTGTGATAAATCGGACATTACCAATTCAATGGAAAAATCATTACTAGTTTTACATTATGGCTTTCTTGCTTAATATAGTCGTTTTCTTCTCCTTCATGTTGTCCATCTACTCTATGTACCCTATCGCAAACTGAGCTTGTTATTAATTCTGTGAAAGAATCCTACTCAATGTTGACAAGAATGACTGCCTTTAGCTGACGGCCACTTGTTCAATATTGTTACTTCACATCTTTGACTTGGTGGCGGTGTTGGGTGGGAGGGTTGGGGGAGAGATGATTTTATACTGTTGGATATACAGACACAGATCTGGAAAGTTGAAGATAAAAATAGAAGACAATTCAGTTTCCACAAAGTAGAATTATTCTGTTGTAAATGTCATGGCTTCCTTAACATCAAAAGTCCCTCATACTAATGCGCTACTTCACAATGCAAGTACTTTCTGTGCTGGGGAAAAGTAAACATATTAAAATGAATATGTCAGTATGTTTTAACAATGAAATGTGAAAAAAAGGAAATCCCTTGTGTCTTTAGAAATGGTCTTAGAAGGAGGATTAACAACAATTCTGCCTTGAGCACTCAGCTAAGTGTTAGCAATAAAATAGAAACTTGTTAAACAACAGTAAATCCAATGAGTTAAGTAATCAATATGTAAAAATCTTTATCCAGGGCCAGAAGCCAAAGTTATTCAACTCTTAAATAGACAAAGCAAAAAGTACTTGAGTACAAAGGCAAATAAAGGAGGATCAAGAAGATAAAAAAAAGGAGACAATCATTCTTGTTATGTCCTGGCTATCCCAGAGGTTTTGAAAAGTGGAGTAAAGTGAAATAAAAATAAATTCTTAGTTTGGAGAGAATCATTCTTGCTATCTTGGCGTAGATATTATAATTTCTTCATGATAAATATGAAGAAATGAGACAGAGTGTAAGAGCCATGTATCAAAACATAGGCTGACTTGGAAATGTCCTTTACCACTCTATTCCCAGTAGGAAACAAGAGCCAGTTGCTACCAGGTATGCAAGTGCAGAATTAAAAACTGTGGTTGCATGTACAATGAAAAATTAATAAGCATCAGAGCTCTGTGAATCAAAGATTGAAAACAGTTTCACAGAAAAAACTGAAGCAAATTGTTTATTAATTAAGTTTCAGTATGCTGGAGAGCTAACTGGCTGATGAAATGGAGAAAATCTGGATAAATAAAAGCACAGATATCTAATGAAATATGTGAAGGGACTCACAGGTGCTTAGTAATCTTATGAAAGGGACACATTGTAAGGATATTGATTAATATCCTTTGGCTCTATTTTATCCATTAATAGTAACCTCACAGCTCCCTTCTGTTTTTCTTTTGATCATATAAATTAAGCAGTACTCTTTCTTGTTGACTGTCCATCTATTTCTTCAAGGGAGGCTGTGTTCCATTCACCATCTGCACATTTCTCTGAAGGGCAAGGCGACTAACCTTGCTAGTCATTGCAATGATTGAAACACCTTGCATTGGGGTGGTTAAGAGCCACTAACTGGGCTCTCTTTTCATACCCATTTCCATTAGCATATCAAACTCCATGAATCCTCTCAGACCATCAGTGCTAGCCTGAAGAGCCACAACTGAAGATGCTGGTGCCTGTCTTACCAGTATGTTCTTGATGGCCTTGGTAAATGTATGTCCTCTGGGCCTTCCCGTAAAATGTAATGCTTGAATATGTCCTTTGTTCTCACCTAACTTATCCACTTCAGCATGCTCACTTCCCTGACCCTTTCATTCTCCTCATTACTCTCTTCCACAGCAATTTAAGCATTGCAACACCACTCTGGATGAGCCCTCACTTCCTCCAGGCCTCCAGGGGCCTCCTGAGCAGCAAGTTAGAACCATCTACTGGGATGTTTGCTAGGTGTTCAATACTGTACCTTGAGAAAGTGCTCTCAAGCCCATAATATCTCCCTTTTTCAAGCTTATGCTCCCTGAATTAATCAACAAAAATGTCCAGTGCTCCAGTTACTTCTTTAGCTTATGTTATTATGTGCTGGCTAATACTTGCGGCTCTTTCATTTTATAGCAACTCTCCTTATCTGGCTCACCTAGGTAGAGGCAGATCTTGAAAGGGCCTCCTGATGCTTTGCAAAGGAAAGGCCATAAGGGGAAATGCTGTCTTTTAAGGGTCAACCACATCAACAGGACCTGACACCAAATCTTATAGAAAATAACCAATATAAGGAAAGAGGAGGAAGCATCACTACAAAGATCCTGCAAATATTTAAAGAATAATAAAGGAATGTTATAAAGCTTGATGACAATACACTTAACAACTGGAAGAAATGGACAAAGACCTTCATAAGCACAAGTTACTAAAAAGAAGAAACAAAAAATCTGAATGGCTCTTAATCTTTAGGAAGCTGAATTCATAACCAAAGCCTTCACACAACGAGAACTCCAAACCCAGATAGTTTTATTGGTGAAGAGAATCATGTGATTATCTCAAGAATTGTGGAAAAGCATTTGAAACAATTCAACCTAATCATGAAAAAATTTTCAACAATCTAAGGATAGGAAAAACCTCCTCATTCTGATATGACTCATATATAAAAATGTATGGTTAGTGGCACAGTGAATTAATGAATACTTTCCCTCTAAAATAGGGTACAAGATTATTTCTTTTGTCCATCTCTATGCAATATTTCACTAGCCAGTGAAATATGGCACAAAGAAGAAAGAAAAAAGTCATAAAATTTGGAAAAGAAAAAGTGAAAGTCTCTATTTGCAGATGTCATGGTTGTATAAACAGGAAATCCTAGAAAATCTTCTAAAACTGAAAGTGACTTAACACATTTGTAGGATAAAGGATTAAAACACAAAAAGTCTTTTGTATACTAGAAACAATTATAAAATGAAATAAAAGCAAAAAACTAATTTGTGTTAGTAAGCAAAAATATAAGATAGCTGGGAATAAATTTAAAGAAAATATGAAAGACTACCATACTGAAAATTATAAAACATTGATGAGAGAAATTACAGATCTAATTAAATGGAGAGCTATACTATGTTCATAGATGACAAGACTCAATACTATTAAGATAATAATACATAATGTCTTCTCAAAGAAAATCTCCACAGATTTCTTGGTGGTTGAAAAACTGATTGCAAGATTTATACTGAAATTAAAATGACCTACAACAGCCAAAACAATCTTTAAAAGAGGGATCATAGTTGGAATGCCTATATTATCAGAATTTCACATTTACCATAAAGTTAAATCAATGAGGTATTAGTGTAAAGATAGACAAATAGATTAATGGAACCAATAGACACTCATATTTGATCAATATATTTTCAACAATGTTACCATTCAATTCAATGAGTAAAGAAAAAAACGCTTTTTCAACAAATGGTGCTCTTCAAATCCTTATTTTAAAAACTTAGAAAAAAAGCTCAATCCTACCCCACACGATACACAAAAATTAATTTGAGATGGATCATAGAACTGAACATAAGTCAAATCTATAAAGCTCATAGGAGAAACATAGGAGGATATCTTTGTAAACTTGAAGTAGGCAAAAATTTCTTAGGATACAGAAAGTATAGCCATAAAAGAAAAATTGATAGATTAGACTTCATCAAAATTAAGAGTTTTAACAACCCTATTTATAAAATGGGTAAAAGTATTAAAGAGATATTTCACAAAAGATAATCATATTGGCTATTTTACACATATATAGTTGCTCAATAGGATTAGTCATCAATAAAATGTAAATTAGAACCACGATGAGATACCAATACACACCCACTAGAATTGCTGTTATTAGAAAGACTGGAAATACCAAATGGTGAGCTTACAGAGCAAATGGACCTCATACATCATTTGTAAGCGTAAAAATGACAAACTACTTCTGAAAATTGTTTGGCATTTTCTTGTAAAATTAAAGATATATCTATTCTTACAATGAATTGTCCAAGGATATTAATAGCCACTTGTTGAGAGTTTAGCTGAACTCTGCAATATTGCTGCCTCAGCATCCATTTCATCCATGTCCTATGGCCAAGCAACCTGCAGGGACCTTGAACTGACCACTAGCTCCTCCAGGGGGCACAGGGCCTAGGGAACAGCCTGCAGGGTCACAAGTAAATTTAAGTTCCTGATAAAACTACCTCAATGACCCTTGTCTTAAGCACTCTCCTCCAACCCGCAGGCCCTTCCCTTTGTGCATGCCTTAGAAGAGACACGGCACACCCCACCCCACCCTGCCCAAAGCTTACCAAAATCCCACTCTTTTTTTTTTCTTTTTTTGAGAGAGCATGTGCAGGAGCTGGTGGGTGGACGGGGGAGGGAGGAGAAGCAGGCTCCCCACTGACCAGGGAGTTCTACATGGGGCTCAATCCCAGGACCCTGAGATCATGACCTGAGCTGAAGGCAGATGTTTGACTGAGCTACCCAGGCTCCCCCCAAAAATCCCACTCTTATTGGTTTAAATTGTCATATTCTGCCTGAGCAGGGGAACCTCAAAGCATTTCACCCTCAGACCCTAATAAAGGCATGTGGCCCAGGTCCAACCCTGCTCTCTTCCTGTTCCCTGCCTTGATCTCCCTGCATGGCTTGCTGTGTACCTTGGTCCCTACCTTGAGTAATAAACACTATTTCACTTCCCCTTACAGTTTTTTGGTGGAACTTGGCTCACCATTTGACACCCTGGGGCTCTACTTAACAAATGTTAATTTCACAAAGTCCCAACCTAAAATGGCTAAAAACTGAAACAACCTAAAATGTCCAACAGAAAAATAAATAAATTGTGGCATATTCATATATACCACATATATGGCTGGAATATTTCTCAGCAACCAAAGAGAATGAATCACTGACATGCACAATGTGGGTGAATTGTTCAGTATTACGTTAAGCAAAAGAGGCAAGACACAAAATAATGCATAATTATGGTTTTATTTATATGATGTTTTAGAATAGGCAAAATTGAGCTACGGTGATAGAAATCAGAAAGATTCCGAAGGGCAGAGGGAGGGATATTGAATGGAAAGGAGCACAGGGACTTTCTATGGTGGTGGAAATGTTTCCTATCTTGATTGTTATTGTTTTAGATGAGTGTATATGTTTGCTGAAATCCATCAAACAGTATATTTACAGTTTTTTGTGTGTGTGCCTTCCATAGTATATAAATTAAATGTCAATAAATTAAGAAAAAGAAGAATATTTTTCTCTATGCTGGATCTGGCTCAGAACCTCTAATTTCATTATGTTTATCTAAAATATAAATCTGAAGTGTGAGTGAGAGCAAATATGTAATTTCAACCATAATTCTTGTGTTATAGCTTTAACAATAGTCACAGAGTCTAAAAAATGTCCTATCCTTTATTTTAAGAATCTAAGGCAAAGAACTCATAAGATACATCCTGACTCACTTTGGTTTTGGCATCACTCTTCGGGTCCCAATCAGCAGTAGATATGAAAGCTTCCAATTCATAACTATCTTCTCCCCAACAAATTGATTTTCTCTCTAATATTTGACATTTGTATTTGTAATAACAAATTTAATTATAGTTGCTTCATTAACAGAAACCACTCTCTGCTTACCAAATCTCTCTCACACACTCACATCCAACCAGCTTGTCTTTTCTGTTGCATCACTATGTGCTGACTTAACAGGTAATACAACTTCAAAGTTAAAATGAAAATGTTGCTTTTAGTCAAAAAATATAGGTTCTGAGTCTCAAATGAAAAAAGACAATGTCATTTTCTTGATGACTCAAGAGCCATTTATGTTGGGAAAATATAAACAGTGAGGTGCTAAAACCAGGTGCATTGTCAAACCCTCACCCTGACAGTGGAAAGCCCTATGTGGCATTAAGCCATACATTGCCCTCTATATGGGTCTCTGGCTAATTCTTCTAGAATCACTCCTGCTGCCTTGGTGTGTTGTGTCCATCACCATATCCATCTTATAGTTTGCAAGGTCTATGCCTTCTCCTTTCCAATGGGAGATGCTTGCAAGCAGTGGATACAACTTTTAATTCCATTCAGATTTCTTTTCTAATGCCCTAGGGTCTACTGGTCTACAACTGGTCGTTCAATATGCATCACAAGTATACATTTAAAAAGCTACACCAAACCTTCCTTAGATTTGTCTAGTGTCCTTCACAATTTATATTTAAAAATAAAGAGTTTTAGGGGCGCCTGGGTGGCTCAGTCGTTAAGTGTCCGCCTTCGGCTCAGGTCATGATCCCGGGGTCCTGGGATCGAGCCCCACATCAGGCTCCCTGCTCAGTGGGGAGGCCTGCTTCTCCCTTTCCCACTCCCCCTGCTTGTGTTCCCTCTCTCACTGCGTCTCTCTCTGTCAAATAAATAAATAAATAAAATCTTTAAAAAAATAAAATAAAATAAAAAATAAAAATAAAAATAAAGAGTTTTAAAAATAAATTTTGCACAACAAATAAAGAATGGGATTTCACTTAATTTCTAGTTGAAGGGTTGAATCCCCATGTCTTTGGGGATCATCGCTAAGAAATGGTACACGCACACCATTGACTCTTAAATGTAATTTAAAGGAAGCTAACTTTTTACATTTCATTAGAGCAGATCTCTACATAGCTTGTAGGAGGGATCTAATAATAAGTGTCTGTGTTGGCCAGCTTAAGAGAGATGCTTAGGAAAAAGAAGTATTCTCCATGGATCAATTGAAATTCTGTCACTTGGAATTTTTCTGAAAATAGGGCTTTCAACTTTTTTTAAAAAATGACTCATTCACTGTAAGTGTGTGAGACTGAATTTATTATTTTTGTACTTGAGAGAATTCAAATCAAGTGTCTCCAAGACTTTCCTATGATTAGGGGAGCTTCATGACAAATTTTAGAGATGGTTTGTTTACTGTTGGCATTCATTTAATTAAATCCTAACAGTAGCTAGCAAAATAAAGAAAAATAATACTTTAGCTTTAAATATCTGTGAAAAGTAATACAGACATACGAATGCTTATTAATAAAAATTAATTCTTTTAAATTATAAATATGTATTTTCCAATTTGCCTTTATTTTATGTGAGAAAAGAGTAATGACAGGCTAAAGCAAAATAATAATTAGCATTTTGCATAACCTGATCTTTGAAGGTTTTTTCAAATACATATTACATCTCTTTAAAGAAACCTTTTCTTTAGAATGATTTAGTCATCCAGGGGGTGTATTAATATGGAATACCTCAGGAAAAGCTGGCACATAAGCTGACATTCTAAAGGAGTTTTCCTAATTAGCACATAGTTTTCCTAATTAACACATAGACATTTTAGTTATCAGAATTTTTTTAAAACCTTCTTCAATTGTGAAATATATCCAGAAGGAGATAGACAGACAGATAGATAGATAGATGATTGATAGATAGATGATAGATAAATTAGTGATGGATGAAGAGATGGATAGATAGATGTATATATGGATGGATGGATGGACAGATGATAGATAGATGATAGATAGATAGATGATTGATGATAGATAGATAGATAGATAGATAGATAGATAGATAGATAGATGATAGATAGACAGATAGATGGTAGATGATAGATAGATGATAGATAGATAGATAGATAGATAGATAGATAGATAGATAGATGATAGATAAATTAGTGATGGATGAAGAGATGGATAGATAGATGTATATATGGATGGATGGACAGATGATAGATGATAGATAGATAGATGATTGATGATGATAGATAGATGATAGATAATAGATAGATGATGATAGATGATAGATAGATAGATAGATAGATAGATAGATGATAGGTAGATGATAGATGATAGATGATACATAGATAGATAGATAGATAGATGATAGGTAGATAAAAGATGGATAAATAGATGGGTGGATGGATGGATGAATAGATTATATAGCTAGCTATGCAGCTAGCTAGGTAGATAGAAGAAATAATCATTGATGGAATCCCCTGCTATCATTACCTAGGTTAAGAAACACAACATCACTAATCACCCCCACTTCCCACCTTTCCTAGATCACATTCCATTTTCCATCCTGTAGAGGTAACCACTATTCTGACTTTTAGTATAATAAAGCCCTTGCTTTTCTGGATAGTTTACCACCACTGTGTGCATTACTAAGCAATACAATTTAATTTTGTCTGATTTTGAAATTTGTTTATGAATGAATACTGATTACATGTTTCCCTTTGTAACTTGCCACTTTTAGCCTCCATTTTGTTTGTGAGATTAATCTTAGTTAGTGAGCAGCTATAGTTTTATTTCCAGGGCTATATGGTGTTCTGCTGTATGAATGTAGCATAAACTACTTATCTAGTTACCATTGATAGATAAATGGGTTGTTTTCAGCTTGGGACTATTATAAACATTTTTATGTTTTATCTTGGTGCACATGTACAAAATCTTCTCTAGGACTGGAATTACTGAGCCATAGATTATGCATATTTTCAACTTCTCTAGAGAAAGTAAATTCTACAGTGTGATTGTCCCACGTACTTGAGTACCAGCACTGTGTGAGAGGTCTCTTTGCTGCATATCTTCATCAACACATGGTGGTGTCAGAATTTTAAATTTTTGTGTAACTGCTGGGTGTTTTTTTTCTTTGCATTTCTCTAATCACTACTAAAGTTGCACCATTTTTCCATGTTTATTAGTGATTTGGATTTCTTCTTTTATGAAGGATTTGCTCAAGACTTTGACTATTTTTCTGATAGTTTGTCTTTTTATTATCACTTTGTATTGATTTCATCTTGTATATTATTGACCTTGAACTTCTGTCCTTATATTTATTCTTGGTACCATTTTAAATGTTACCTTTTTGAAAAACTGTATTTTCTAAAACTTCATAGCTGCTTTGTAGAAATATATCACATGTAGCAAATTTGCTGTGAAAGAGAGGAGAAGGCAAGGGGGTCAACACTCAGAGACGAAGACCCTTTGCTCTTCTTTGCTCCCACCTTTATTGGTCCTTCAGGATAATCATAAATCTTTATCACTGTATCTCAAGCACATGATGTGTGACAGGTTGTCTTACTGGAACTAGAAGGCTGTGTTTACGGGAAAGATAGGATATGTTAATCTGTGAGTTCTATGAGTTCTGCTAAACATAGCCTAGGGGACAATGCATACACCTCTTAGATCCCAGGGTGGTTGTTTGGGCTAAGAAATCTTGGGGAAGGCAATTCCTTGTGGCATTCCTACCGCAGAGTGGTCACAACTGCCTCAGCATTCCAAAGGCCTACACCCTTCTCCAAAACCTTCCCTCACCCCCAGCAGCCTCCGTGTTACATTTTAGCAAGCCAGGTATTATGGATGATTTCATGCTCTACATTAACCCCAACACATCAGGGGTGGGGTGAAATTATTCCAAGTATGTGGTCTCTATCTAGCACTCAGCAGATTTCTTACAACCTCATCAATTCATTTAAAATGGCAATTTAAAAATATTTTTATTGAGCATTTCTTGAGATTATGTAGCAGGAACTCTTCCTAAGACTTAGTGTGCCATATTGCTAACAACAAAAATATGTTTTGGATAATGGTAGGACCTCTAACTGGAACACCAATAGGTAGTTGGAAGCCATTAGATAACACAGAATAAGCTCTCATCGATTTATAAGTCATTCTTGCGGAGGAAGCAGTCATAGAGTAACCAGGTTTTTTTAGTGTACACACATGCAAAGAAGAGCAACAGTTGGCATTAACTGTCTTCATAGGTGAGGAATTAGCTGAGGATCTAATGAAGGGTTTGGAAAAGGCTTGCTGAGAAGTGTTCGATGACCGTGGTACCACTATAATATTACATATACCCTGCATCAAAAGGAAACAATAATATTCGCGTATACTTTGTAGTACTTATTATTATATAGAAAATGTTTTAAGTTATTTACATATGTAGATTCATTTACTGCTCACAACTGTGTAGGATAGGGTTAGTGAGGTAAGTACGATAGGTCAGTAAAATATCAGCACTGGGATTTGCAACTGGCAAGTCTCGCGGTAGAAGTTATGCCGTTAACTTCTGCCCTCTACTGCCTCTAAGTGCTTTAGTGAAAAAACTTTTGTAATAATTATGTTTAGAGGACTGTAACTGACTTCCTTTACTATAGTTTTTTATTTGACATTAACACGAAGCACACATTTCTTGTTTCGGTAAAAGAACATCCATCAGTAGGGTGCACGATAAAGCCCACATATGGAATAAATTCATCCCAGTCCTATTGGGGTCCAAAATGATCCTCCACGGGACTAAGACCATGGCTCCCCTAGACTTTCTACTCTCATTAGAAAAGGAGAAGAGGCCCAAGCACTTGGAATTTCAACTCTATCTTCAGAACTCCGTTCGGTACCAGAACACTTGGTATAAGCTCAGACTTCTCCAGAATGAAATACAACCATCCTTTGGTTCTACTTTTACAGCATGTTCAAAATCTATTTCCCACAATTTCTATGCTACCATGTTGGTCTGAGCCACCATCATTTTGTCTTTGGATTACTGCAATTGCTTCTTAACTGGGCTCCTTGATTCTGCCCTTACCTCTTCATTCAGTCTATTATTAATAAAACCAACCAAGATTTGATCCTTTTAAAATGTAAGTCAGATCTTACCACTTTTCTGTTCGTATTTTCTAGAGGTTCCACATTTCAGTCAGAACAAAAGCCAAGGTCTTTACAATGACTTTCAAAGCCTCTTGTTCCCCTATTGTCTATGTGACCCTTGCTCTTACCATTCTTTGCCTTGCTTGCCAGCCCCAATGTTCTTTTTTGCTATTCCTCTCACAAACCAGGCTCATTCATTTAGGGCCTTTGCAAGGACTGTTCACCCCGTCAGGAATGCTCCTCCCCCTAGATGCCCTTGTAACTAATTCTTTGGTCTCTGAAGTGTTTGCTCAGATGTCTCCTCAAGGTGGGCTTCCCTGAGCATTCCACTGAAATCTGAAATAAACTCTCTCCTCTCTGCCACCCAACCCCTGCACTACTGATCACCCTCTCTTGCCTTGTACTATCTTTTTTCTATAGTACTAATCACCTTTAACATACTATATAGGGTACACATTTATTCTGTTGTTTATTGCCCGTCTCTTTCTACAAGAAAGTAATCATCTCAAGCACAGGAAGAGTATTTGTCTCAGGTACATAGGTCAGGGCCCTGTCCATGGTAAATGCATCATAGATTTGTTGACTAAATTACTAAGTAGCTATTATAGGATTTTGTTTTTTTATCATTTCAGATTCCTTATGGAGATCACTCTTACTGAATTTTAATAATCAAGGATAATATTTGACTCGTCTTTTGACATTCACTATTAAAGAACTTGTAATCATGCTGATTTAACTCTGATACAGATAAATGAATCACATGTTTTTAGGTAGAAATTACTTAAGGAATATATTGAGGCAATATTTGAGAAGAATTTTGGATATTAGAGATCAATTATGGTGGACCTTGGGAAGGAGATATTCATAAAGAGTAAAATATTAATCATGAAGTTACTTCATTTCCTTGATAGAGTAGGTAGATTTATTATTTTGAGATCCATTAAAACGATGCAAGGCTTTTGAAACATTTTTCTAAGGAACAATACTTTTCTGCTAATGGGATCTTCATCAGAGTGATGAGTCAATTCTTCTGTTAAAATGAGAGGTAATCTGGGAAACATTCCACGTAAAAAGGCAGCCCAATACAACCACTCCAACTGCATTGCATCCATTCATATGGATGCTAGATTTTTTGGATACTATATGCCTTATGATATAGATTATAAATAATCTCAAGGATCAGTTTGCTGACTAACCCATAAACAGGTCAGAGATGTTCAAGGGGAGAGTGGAACAAACAATGGAGGTGGGAGGCTCCTGGTGAGCTAATGAAAATAAATTGATGAAAAGAAATTAAATAGCAATCGGTAGAAAATAAGCATGGAGGAGAAGCCATACAATCTGGTAATCATTAAGTTTCAATAGCATAGTGAGTGAAGAAATCGATTGCAAATGATTAAGAAAATTCAGTCACTTTAAAATGCAGCCTCCTACCATCTGCTCACTGAACTCATTCACCTACCAAAACAAGTCAGATAATGTAGAGTCCAATTAATGACTCTCTGGAATTGTAGTATTCAGTGTTGTGAGTCTAGAAGGATAAATTGACAAACTGGGACACAAAATGCTTTCTGTTTTATTGATTGGTCAACACATCTATAGGCCTTTGCTCAGTCTTCAGAATAAATGCCCATTCCAAAGATGATGACATCAGAATCCTTCTCCTCAACCCCAAGAGGAATTTGAAGGGAGAGATTTTTTTTTTTTCCCCTTAATGATATAACACTTCTGATATTTTCTGGCTACTTGTGTGGTTGGAAATATTTGTCAAATATTTGGATGAGAGCAGCTCTTTTTGAAACTTGAGATATGAGAATAGGGTTATTTTGGGAAATCTATGGGAAATTTGTTAACATGTTCAGGATAAGAACTAAACTTTTGGATGTGTGGTGTCTTGATAAACAGTAGCAGTTTATGTTTTAAACAAAGTGCTGATATAAAAGGAAAAAGGCATGTCAAAAAGGAAAAGACTATGTTTTTTGTTTTTTTTTTACATCAGCTGCTGGTTTCTAAAACTCACTTCAAGTAGTTTATTTAACAAGATGCAGCCTGTAGAAAAGTTGAGAATGTTTATTCTGAACACACAATTATTTTCTCCCTGTAACATTTGTACCCCTAGGGAGATGCTGTCAGGCTTTCTGATTGAGGAAACTTTCCCTTAGCCAAGAAAACTTGTATTTTGATGAATACTTTTTGAATGCTGCTAAACTGTTTACAGCATCTGAAATGTAAATAGCTTACCTCTTGGAGACAGGGCATTATCCTCTGACAAAAACTAGGTAGTGGGGTTAATTTTCTATTTCATTTTATTTTTTTAATTTTGTGTATAGTTGTTCTTGAAAAAAGGAATCTGGTCCGTTTTTTCCTCCTTATTTTTAAAAAACTGATACACATATGAAAGTAGAGAGAAAAACTAATGAACTAAGACCCAGCTCAACAATGTTCAACTCCCAGCACTTGTTTCACCTGTCCCCCTGCTCAATATGCCATTGTATAGATGCACCATATTTTATTGAACCATTTGACTGTTGATGGACTGCTGGGTTGTTTTCTGTCTTTTGCTAGAAGACAATAAACAGTGCTCCAGTGAATAGCTTTATACATGTGACTTTTCATGTTTTCTGTGAAGTAAATGCCTAGACTTGGTATTTCTTTGTCAAAGGGTAAAGGCAATTGTCATTTTACTAGATGGGGTACATTATTTGCAAATATGACTTCAACTATTCTCCTATGTATCGTATATACACGCTCTTCCCTTAAGATTTTTCAACTCCTCCCATCAACAAATAGAGTCTATCTCCCTACTGACTGAATCAGAGCTGGTCTTGTGCCTTGTTTTGGCCAATATAATGTGGTGACAGTGATTACGTGCAATTTTGATTCCAGTCCTCAAAAGGCTTTGCAACACTTCTGCTCACTTTCTTGGGGTCATTGACTCCACTAGGTGAACAAGCTCAGTCAAGCCTATTGAAGGATAAAAGACCACCTACGTCAGAGCCATGTCAACTTGCTTTTATCAGCCAGGGCCTCAGATATGTGAGATAGCTAGGTCATGATGACAGATGTATGAGAGCAAAGCCATGATTAGAGGAACTACCCAGCTGAGTGCAGCCTAAATTTCCAGCCCACAGAACTGGAAACAATAAATGCCTGTTGTCTGAAGCTAAGTTTCAGTATAGTTTCTTACCCAGAAATAATCAACTTATACACAACATAACTGCCAGATTCTCCTCCACTGGTATTTTACCATTTTGTAATCCCAACACCAACATCTATTTCTTCTCTGCCATAGAATGTGTTGTTGAAATTCTCAATTTTTCCTATCTAAAAGGCAAAAAACAATGTATCAGTGTTGTTTTATTTGGCATCTCTCTTATTATGAATGAGGTTGAGTACCTTTTCTGATGATTAGGTATCCCCCTGTTTGTGACTTTATCAAAAACTTTGCTTTCCTGTCCACCATTACCATGTTTATTATACACACCCAACAAAGAAATCAAGATACCTTAAATCCTCACTTAAGGTAAGCTTCCCTAAATTTTGACCTATTTATTAAATTCTTTATATCCTCACTCTCCTAATGAACTGCTTTTGTGACCGCTAATGGACACTATTGGTTTTGTGAAAACCCTTTGCCCTAACTTAAGACCTGAATAACCTATATATTGACCAATAGGAATGAGATAAATTGTAATGCTTGATTCTCCACAAGTAGTACCCTGAAATGCAGCTTCATAGGACCAAATTACAAACCTTCAGCTCAAATGTAATATAGAAATCATATCACACATATGGTGTGCACTTAACAGTTATGTTCACCCTAAGATAAAGTTAGAAATACATCTTACTCTAATGGTCAGAGTAACCCACATTAAAAACCATATTCTTCACTATGTTGTACACTTGAAACTAATGTAACATTGTGTGTCAATTATACTTCAATTTAAAAAAAAAAAGGAAAAAAATACAAACACTTTATAGAATATCAAAAAAGAGTTCAAAATTCAGGTCACTTTCTGATTGTATTAAATATTTTCCTGATATAACTAATCATTTATAAATTCTAAAAATAATTTTTAAAAAAGCCACATTCTTTCCTCTTCTAAGTTAACTTACCAAGTTATCTAAGACACAAGCATGACAATATGTATGCAAGGAAATAGAACTTACCATGCTCATGTCCTCTTACTAAAAGCTAATAGCTTCAGGATGATTAGACAATGAATAAACCAATGAATTCTCAATGAACTGAGAATCTGGGTCATCTGCTCCAGGGAAGTCTATCACCTGTACATTACCACCTTTCTGTATCTGCCTACATCTTCATCTTAACTCTTATCATAGCATGTGGGAACCATCTGTTTATCTATCTGTCACCTTAAGGGCAGCTGGACAGGTGCTGCTTTGCTCATCTAAACATCTTTAGCCATTAGTCCAGTACCTGAAACATGATAGATGTCCAAAAATATTTGTTAAGGTGGAAGAAACTAAAAGGTAATTGTTAGCATAATGAAAATTATCCACTTTAATAGGACATATTTAGATCTTGCTATAAAGACAAGACTCCCAACTCAAACATACTTATGGGTTTTAAAGACTTTCTCTTTTTAATTTTTTTTAAATTTTATTTATTTATTTGACACAGAGAGAGAGAGAGAGAGCACAAGCAGGGGGAGCAGCATGAAGAGGGAGAAGCAGGCTCCCCACTGAGCCAGGAGCCAGATGCAGGACTCGATCCAAGGACCCTGGGATCATGACCTGAGTCAAAGGCAGATGCTTAACCGACTGAGCCACCCAGGTGCCCCTTAAAGACTTTCTTAAATACATGTCATATCCATAGTAATGCTAAGGAAGACAGGATGGCCTAATACATTGTAAGGAAGACTATGATTTATTCTTTTATAACTGCTATTTCACAATGAAAATCCCTGATATTGACATCACATAAGAGAAGGAGAAAGAGCATGCAAGGAGGAAAATGGATTCTTCCAACAAGATTAATATCTTACTTATCTATGTTGGATTTATGAACACAAGGGTGTGGAGCATTTTCCAAACTGCTTTCTCAGGACCCACCCTTTCTCGGCCTATTTATATGTGGGGAGAGGACATGGTGTGTTTCTCAGTCTCTGACTTTATATATGTCTGTTCTTTGTCCTTGTCATCAATTGCTCTTACATACCTTACAAAATGATATTCAAGGTTACTAATAACTTAGTCTCAATAGCAATGCTACATTGAAATCTCATATACTTTAACACAAGTGATGCCGCTTTTGCCCAGTTGAAGGAAATAAGGTCAAAAGTACTTGGTTTTAATTCCTTGCTCCTGTATTCACACAAGCATGATCTTGGGCTTTCTACCTACCTTCTCAAACTATTAGTTCCTCATCTAGAAAAGTGGAAAATGTAAGATGCCATATATGAAACTTCCCAGCATGTACCTGGTGAAAACTGGGTGTTCAATATCTGTGGATGACTTTCCCATCTCCCCAAAAATGATTGTTCCATCTAATTCATGATGAAATACATTTAAAGGCATCGGAAAATTCCGCTGAGCAGGCTGTAGAAGACTGACGGACACAGGTTTGAATTTGGGCAGGTTGCTTATCTCTCTTAGGCCTCTGTTACCTCATTAGTAAAATGGGGATATTGAGAGACATAAAGGCACCTGGCATAGTGCCTGGCACAGAGTAAGTGCCCAATAAATGTTAGGTTCATTTCTTTTCTTTAGAGTTAGTGTACTTGAAATTTATAAATGATTATATTAGTTTGATAGGATACTTGAAACTAAAAATTAACCTACTCTAGTTGGTTTTCCCTGAACTGGCATCACTGACATAAAGTAAGATAAAAATAGCTTAGAGCAGAAATTCTTGGTTCTCTGAACTCTGGTAATGCTTCATGACATATTGACAGGATTTCACCCAATGCATTTCTGCCTTAAATTCACAGGTAAATTATTTCACAGTCAAGGAAATGCTCTCATAGTACAATAACTTTAAGGTTTAGCATCCACTTTTAACATTTCAATTATGGTAGCTCTGTGCTTTTTCTTTTCTTTTCTTTTCTTTTTTTTTTAAACCAGAAACATGATGAGCTAATCAGGGGAAGAAAGGAAAGGAAATAAACCCAAACGATTCTGCAGGGAAAGGACCAGTAAGCATTTGAACTGAAAGCTGGTCTGATCTGAGAAACAGAATTCTGGCTTATTTTGTCTTTTAGCCTCAGCCACTATTGCCAGTCAGTATGATGCAACACGGAACATGTACTGGAGCAAAATGAAATCTTCCTTTTAGGAATCAGGGAATCAACACTGAGGAAATGACTGCACATTCAGCAAAAAGTGGCCTCTTGCAGGACAAAAGATATGACTGAACACAGAGGAGCTGGTTTATTCTAAAAAAAAAAAAAATTCATTTAATCAAGGACTGTCAAATTCTGTTCCAATGACCCCACTTAGGAATTTCCAAGGTC
Source organism: Phoca vitulina (assembly GCF_004348235.1). NCBI lineage: Eukaryota > Metazoa > Chordata > Mammalia > Carnivora > Phocidae > Phoca > Phoca vitulina. The sequence continues at coordinate 27,436,540 of NW_022589704.1, forward strand.
AAGAGGAACACCTGGCAAGTTGGAGAACAGTGGAGAAGTGCTCCTTCCATGAAGAAGCATGCTTTTGATCTGATGTGTTTGTGCTCCCTCCATCAAAGGAGCCAAGATTAAAAAGAATATCAATTGTGAGCAAATGGTTTAGCCATCATAAAATCAGATAATAATGACAATAAGTACAATTATTTTAGAGCTATAACCTACACAGTTTATTATGAGTCATTTATTTATTTGTTCAAGTCCCACTTACATTTTCCTGCTTCTTTCCCTCACAAATGGTGGGTCAGATTGTCTTTGCATGTCCCAAGACTCAAATCAAAACTAGGTGAGCTGGTGGTTTCTTTTATAACCCATCTGAAATTGAAATCTATAGGGGTTTTTTTTTCAGGCATGATTAGTCCTAAGTTATCAAAATTTACTAAATTGTTAAATATGAAACTGTTAAATACTAAATCATTAAATACTAAAGTAAAAATTTTATTGATATTATCAACCGAATTTGATATGAAAAACCTATTTTGTTGTAGGACCATGTGTTGTCAGAGTTCCCATTAGCCATTCTACTTTCCTTTCTAAATTTTCTGACCGGAGTTAGTAGCAGTGTAATAAATGTTGTTGTTGATAACCTTACATCCATTTCTTCCATTTTGCTGCTCATAGAACTAAAAATTCTGTTCTAGTATTCAATCATCCCCTATGTGGCCTTTATTAGTCAGGGTTCTCCAGAGAAACAGAACCAATAAGATATAGAGAGAGAAAGAGAAAATGAGATTTATTTTAAGGAATTGACTTGTGCCATTATGAGGGTTGGGAAGTCAAAACCATAGAGCAGGCAGGCAGGCTGGAAATTCAGATTAGAGCTGATGTAGTCTTGAGTATGAAATCTGAAAGACAGGCCAGCATGCTGGAAACTCAGGCAGGATTTCTATGTTGCGATCTTGAGGCAGAATTCTTTGAGAAACCTGTCTTTGCTCTTAAAGCCTTTAACTGATTGGATGAGTCCCATTCATATTACAGAGGGTAATTTGCTTTACTCAAAGTCAACTGATTAAATGTTTAATCACACATAAAAGCTATCTTCACAAGGCTGATGTGAAGACCCATTGTTTAAAGGGGCACCACAGCCTAGCCAAGTCCACACATAAAATCAACCATCACACTGTCCATATAGCTCAAGGAAACTGATCTCATCAGCTCCAGGTTAGATTCTGATTATTGTAACTCTTTCATTGTTATCCTATCCTCTTTTCCAATGGTTGCCTTCGAAGCCAGGTGTAAGCCAAACATGGTATGGAATTCCCCTGTCACCCACTATTTTTCAAGAATAGTTATATAATGAGCATGTGGCCCAACTAGGCTGAGGTGATTGTCTTTCTTCCCATGGCTGGTTTTTAAGCTTGATATGAACAAAGGGGGCATTTTACCTCAGTTGCTGCAGATGGACATCTTGAAACCTCATGAGAAATCAGCCTGATCACAAAGCTAACCCCTTAGAGAATTGTAGAGATGGAGCCAATATTTTATTTGAACCACTCCTGGAGCCCACATTCTCTCTCTTTCTCTTACATGAGATCATAACTGTCTTCATTTTTAAGCTAATTTGAGTTGCAGTTTCTCTCACGTGTGCTCAAAAACAACCTATATAGGGTTGCTAAGCAACAGATATAGGGAAGGACTAATATCTCTTTTAGTTCCATGGAGGCCTTCTAGGGCTTAAGTCAATAATTGTATCCAAACCCCAGCCACAGTGAGTAGGTCAGGATTGAGCACACCACCAGGTCTGTCCAATCATGGTTAAAGAGGTTTGAATCTGAACCTTGAACTTTTGGGGACATTGACTTTCTTTTATTTCCCCAGTGGATATAAATAAGAATAATTATTGCCCTAGATTCTACTAGCAGCTATCTTGGGATTGTGATGAGACAATTTGCCCATGGTAGCCAACAGAATACGTCTACAGATCTCCTACTATAGGAACATGACTGACAGGGAGCCTCAGGTGCTGCACTTTGAAATTCTTTACTGGACTTGTAACAAGGTCTTGCCTACCAAGGGCTGCTCCCTACTGGAAATGAGCTCCTAGAAACACAGAACATTTGTGTTCATTTACTTTAGTTCAGGGACTCCCAGAAAATTTTACTGAGACTTCCTTACACTGCACAGATGTCTAGGACAATTCTACCCATTTTCTCTGTGTGTCTCTATCTCTGTCTCTCTCTTTGTTGTTTGCTGCATTGAGGTCTGATGGCTCTTTAAACACTCCCAGCTTCCATTTCCATTTCCCCATTTCCATTCACATAGTAACTTCCCCTCATAATATCCTTGCACATTTAATAATATCTCAGAATCAGTTTCTAAGAAAATCTAGGAAAATCAAAGACATTAAAATAAAGAAAGAAACTGGATGGGGCACCTGAGTGGCTCAGTTGGTTAAGCATCTGACTCTTGATTTCAGCTCAGGCATGATCTCAGGGTTGTGAGATCAAGACCCACGTTGGGCTCCACGCCCACCTTAAGAGTCTCTCCATCTCCTTCTGCCCTGCCTCTCTCTTTCATGCTCTCCCTCTCTAAAAAAATAAAAATGAAAAAAGAAATAAATTGGAACTAGTTATATTGATTAAATCCTTGATAAAGACTTGTCTAAAGACATACCTAATCTTGGACTGTTGAGTTACATAAACCAGTAAAATCCACTTTTGTTTTTTCCCTTAAACTAATTTAGATTGAGTTTTCTGTAACTTGCAAATGAGAACCTCCTAAATGATACAATTAGTCTGGAAACACACTAACTCTAGTATATTTCCATGTGAGCGTTCATTGTGGGTATGATTAACATGATCCCAACTAGGTCTTGAATTAAGTGTTTATAAGTCTTGAAAGATCAGAAACAATCACATTTTTAAGAGACATATTTACACAGAAAAACACAAGTGGCTTTACTTTAAATAATGCAAGAAAATGGAAAAAAATTCCCTCCTCCTTTTAAAAATTTAAGTCAGAGGGGCACCTAGTTGGCTCAGTCAGTTAAGCATCTGATTCTTGATTTCAGTTCAGGTCATGATCTTGGGGTCATGAGACTGGTCTCTGCATCCAGCTCCGTGCTCAGCAGGGAGTCTGCTTGGGATTCTCTCTCTCCCTCTTCCTCTGCTCCCCCCCTCGCTCTTGCTCTAAATAAATAAATAAACAAATAAATAATCTTTTTAAAAAATAAAATAAATAACAATTTGAGTCACTATTAAGAACAGTCTGGAGTAGTTTCCTTATACAACTTGTATTTATAGAGGAGGGGGCTGGTTAGAGACAGGTATGGAACTCCCCCACTGAATTTTCCAAAGGCCATGAGTCAAACTTTAGAACATAAGAAATTCATGGTGTGTTTTTCATTTTTATGGGGACAGGCAACAAGAGTTCATACTCTACATTAGAAAAATGACGGAAGTTCATTCCCATCACTGAATTTTTAATATATATAGTATATGTCTCAATATTTAAATAAGTTAATTAAAAACATGTGTACTAGCTTTTCAGAGTAGCTCTGCTGGGTAGTTAAATAATGTTTCCAATAAGGCTACCATTTTTCAGAAGGACTTTTGGGATTACTTTCTTTTGGAAATGTGATTATAGTCTTTGACACATTCTTTTGCCTACTGTCCATGAAAACAAATTTCCTATTTGATTTGGAATCAGTGTATGGAAATAACCTAAATGTATTCAGCACCAACCAAGACTTTTGAATAAGACGTTATGTTGAAAACACCATTTTTAGTTAAAAAGTAAAATGAGATTATGAAGACTTGCCTCTCGTTCTTGAGAAAGTTTTTTTAAGACTGAAACAAATCGGTAATTAAATTTTCCCCACTTCTTATCAGAATGACAGCCTGACATGGGAGATGATTTCTTTGGATTTTGAAAGCTTTTTGGTCTTTAATAATTTCCTATGAAGATGCATCTGCATACAAGTGGGTTATGAAGAGGATTAATCTACTGAATTTTAATACTTTATTTAAAATACCATGATGAAGTAGGTGGTGGGAGGGATAGTATGAAAGAAGGAGTTGTTGAAAGGGGAGGGGATAATCTCCCTGGGGAAAAAAAATACACTAAATTTGAAGTTTCACATAAGCCACTTCTATGGTATAGGAAAAGAATAGATTTTTAGTGCTCTGGCTGGGCAATGGGAAATGATTTCTTCCAAGTAATTGTAAATATAGAATTGATTGAAATTCATTTTCATTAACTCAGAAGTTCTCTCTACTTTTTGCCTTTTACATTCAGAAACATGAGGCTTCCCATTACAAGCCTTCTTTATATTGGTGATGATAAGTGTATCTCTCAAGTATTATATAACATATGTAGTTCAGACTTCATTCTCAGAGAACACTGCACATTTTCTAGGGCCTAGGGGAGACAAAGAATGATTTTTCCTTATAACTGATAGGAAGCTATGAGCATTTTTCTCAGATTTTTCAATATATTTTTCCAAAAATTTATGTCAAGCTTCTTTTTAAAAGTAAAAGAGATTCCCTAAAGATTGGAATATTGTAAGATTTTCAAAAGAACAAATATTTCTGAGTAAAATGGACTTGAATCCATTTGACATAAAACAAATATAGTTGAGTAGATTTAAAGCATTTGAGCAAGGAGTTTGATTTCATTGTATAACTTTCACTTCCTAACAAGTAAAAGCAGATTTGGTCATTTCTGGAGACAGACTTCTTTTTTAAGGTGAAACTCCAGCAGGAATTCAGCATGGGGCCTGTGTTTACAAACTGAAGGATAGGGAGTTTCTATGACTAGCTAGGAGTATGCTGACTAGAATCTGAAAACTAGTCGGATGCTTACTTAGTCAAATAAAATTCTGTGCAGTGACTCAAAGTTCCAAAACAGTACCTTGATCAAAATCAAAGAACACTTCTGAGCACTTTTATTACATTTCTAAGGTAAAAGAGTTTGAAGTTTTCACACTTTGTAACTCAACACAAACTTATTCTTCATAATCTCTTTCATTTCCTACTCTTTAAATTGATTCTTAAATTTGATCCTTTAGCTCCTTGATAATGCCAAGAAAATCTACTTCCTGAATAGAGAGCTGAATATATATGTGGCTTACACAAGATTTTACTCAATTTGTAACAGATGTGACAACAGAGTACAGATTTTCTGATTTCTATTTTAGGACTTGGTAACTAGTAACACTCTTCTTTGAGAGAATCAAGCCCTGTATCAGAAACGGAATTACCTCCTCAGAAACATTCCTTTCTGTGAAATTAGCATCTCTCAGTTGGCAAATTCACTAGATGGCCCTTTCAGATGTGTGAGATAATAGAAAATACATATAGGTCTCTGCCAACCAGTTCCTGGCACAGACCTCCTAAAAACCTTGGAATTTTCTAAGCAATGAGAGCAATAAAAAGTGTCTTTTGTTATGTGAGTTAGGTGGCTTTTGGACCTGACCTAAGAATGGGGGCTGTTTGCCAGGGAACCAATCCTATGATTAGAGAGTTGGAAATTTCAGTCCCATCACTGCCCCCCCCCCCACCAACTTCCAGGGAGAGAAGAGAGGCTAGAGGTTGCATCAATTGCCAATGGCCAATGATTTAATCAATCATGACTATGTAAAGAAGCTACTAATAAAAAAAAAAAAAAAAGAAAGAAAGAAAAAGGACAAGGTTTGGAAAATTTCCATGTTGGTGAATACATGGTCCTGGGAGAGTGGCGCACCAAAGGAGGCCATGGAAATTCCGTATCCTTTCCCACATTCCTTGCCCTACCCATCTCTTCCATCTGGATGTTCCACTGTATCCTTTATCATATCCTCTTATTAAAAAACTGGTAAAAGTAAATTAATTTTCTCTGGGTTCTGTGAGCCTCTCTAGTAAATTAATTAAACCTGAAGAGGAGTCTTTGGAACCTCCAATCTATAGCTGGTTGATCAGAAGCCAGGGTGACTACCTGGGCTTGCTACTGACATCTGAAGTTGGGGAACAGAGGGGAATCACGTGGGATGAGCCCTTGATCTGTGAAATCTGATGCTATCACCAGGTAGATAGTGTCAGAATTGAGTTGATATCTGCTGGTGTCCGAGAACTGCTTGTTGGTGGGAAAAAACCTCCACATATTTGGTGATCAGAAGTGTCAGAAGTGAAGTATTTATGTAAAAGTAAAGGAAACTCACAGGGAAGAAACACACAAAAGATAGGCTGAACTGAGGTTTTCTCCTATAACAGGAGGAAAAGACTGGGGTTTTCCCTTTTTAAGATGAGAAATTCAGAGGACACAGATTGGGTGCAACGTTCCTCTAAGTAGAAGCAAGATTTACCTGATGACTTTTCTTCACCCCACTGTGGTAGGCAGAATTCTAAAATGACCCCCAAATGACCATTGCCTTTGAATTACTCCCTCTCCTTGAGTGTAGGTGGAACATGTGGTTATGATATATGGCACAGTTGACCTTAAGGTGGAAGAGATTATCAAAGGAAGCCTAACATAATCATGTGAGCCCCTGAAAAGCAGAGGATTTTCTCTATCTGGTTGCAGAAGAAGACAGAAAGATTTGAAGCACGAGAAGAATGTGGCACCTCTTTGCTGGCTTTACAGATGCAAGGCGCTACATTAAAAGGTCCTAAGATTGGTCTCTAGGAGCTAAGAGCAAACATCTGGGCCTACAGTCCACAAACAAACAAACAAACAAAAAGCCAAAAACAAAGAAAAAAACCCGGGAACTTCAGTTCTAAAGTCACAAGACACTAAATTCTGTCAACAACCTGAGTGAGCTCAGAAGTTAATTCTTCCTCGGATCCTTTAAATGAGAATGCATCTAAATTTCAGCCTTATAAAACCCTAGGCAGAGAACCCAGCCAAGCCCACCTGCATGCTGTCCTATAGAACTTGAGATATTTTGTGCAATGTTAACAAAACTACATTGCTTTAAACTACTTGTTTGCGGTAATCTATCATGTAACAATAGAAAATTAATACACCCACTCTATCAGAAACATTAAATTTTAGAACAACAGCAACAAAAATATTCCATGTTGGAACACAAATAATTAATAGAGCATTTGAAATTCAGAGAGGAAAACTAGCTAATTAGATGAGAGTTCTCACCCTACAGATCTAAAGGATTTTCACTTTACCAAGTATTACATTTTAATATTTGGCAAAAATGTTAATATGTATATGGAATGCCGATCTCTAATGAAATGCTTGAAGCACATTTCTAGCATTCTCTAATATCCTCCATACAAGTATTCAATAAGGTATTTTGTAGCCTTTGAATCCTTTTCTTTGGTCCTGATACCTATCTACAGGAACCTTCATTAATATAAAGAAATAACCAGATACCCTTATTAAATCATAGTAATTCAAATAAACCTATAAGAGGCAAGCTCTCAAATCTTGTCATTATGAGCCAACATTATCTCTGTTGGAAAGCCACTAGAAAAAAAAAAAAATGGCTTTCAGAGTCCTATGAATAGAACTTCTAATTTTTGAAGCCTATCATTTTCACTGGTTCATGGGGGGAAAAAATCATTCAAAAAGATAAAGCTGCATTTTCATCCATTTATTCATCCAGGTAATTCATTCAGTTGTTCACTCAACCCACAAATACAGTATTAACTTAAGCCCTCCCTTCATATGCATGCCAGATTCCTTCTGATTATCCTTAGAGCTACAGGGGGCAACCTACATCTTTGCTTCTATAATCCTATAGCAGGTCTCATTGACTTTTTAACTGGCATCCTAAATATCTATTTATGGCCTCTCTCACCTGTTGGGATTTCATTATCTTGTTCACTGTGCATTTTATGGACCTTGCCCAGCAGCAGGTACATAGTATTTGCTCAATAAATTCTTTGCTGAAAAAATAAATATCGATTGCTGTGCTAGGCACTGGGAATTAGGACATAAAAGAGCATCTCATTGCCTTTAGATAGTTCAATCTCCAAGCATACATACTGACAAGAACATTGTTATGAGGTATAATAGTTCCTATGCAAGAACTATAAGCAAGGTGCTTTGGAGGCATCTAAACTGTATGGGAAATGATCATAAATAGTGAGCAGAGGCTGGGCAGGTGAAGGAAATGAGCATTGCAGGTGGAGGAGATAATGTGAACAAATTATCTCCTGTAACAAGCAAGTCACAACTGAGGCAATCCTAGAAATTCACATAGGTGGTTTATTATGTCAGGATGGTAGAATAAAGGGGTTGCCACGAGGGATAGAGCTAGAGAGATATGTAGAGGGTAGGTCATAAAGGTTTTAGTAGGAGGTGAGGAGCTTGGATTTTGTTCTTAGAATAACAGAGAACCAATGAGGAATTCTGAAGTGGGTACTCACATGAGAATATAATCTGGTGCCCATAGAGAGAGACTGGTCAAGCAACTGAAGTTTGTGAATTCTGGAAAAAAAGGAGAGAGGTTACCCTGGCAGAAAGACAATGATTACCAGGAGTCAAGGCTCAGGAAACATACAGAGACCAGGCTACCTAGCAGGTGAGGCCCAGGGTCTGATAGTTTGGCACTACCCAGCCCTGGGACCAAGCTTTGAAGTCAAGACTCCTGCTTAGAAACATGCAGAGAACAAAAGAAGATCCCAGTCTCTCAGACTGGGGCAAGAACTCAGGCTCAAAGGACGAAAAAAATTGAAATTAGTTCTGTTACTAACCCTGAGTGAAATACGAGACAGGTGAAGGTGATTGATTGTTCACAGAAACAAAATAGCACTTATTCTCCAGAGCTAAGGCTCATGGTCAGGACAGTATTCCTAGCAAAGCTGACTTTACAAATCAGGATTTTGTAAATTCTTCCTAAATGTATCGAGTCTCTGTTGAGTAACAAACCATCCCAAACAACCACCATTTATTTAATTCAATTCTGTGTGGGTCAGTAGAGTGTGTTCTACTGATCTCACTGGGCTCACTCTTGTGTGTGTGTCAGTTGCCAGTCAGCTCGATGGCTTTGCTTCTGGCGCTTGGCTGGTTGAACCAGAAGCCTCTCACCATCCAGAAAGCTAGCCTAGACTTGTTCAGGGTCCCAAGAGAGCAAGAAAAAGCATAAAGAGTCTCTTGGACAACCAGGCTCAGAAATCACACAATTTGTGTTTCTATCTGTTAGTGTTTAAAGCAAGTCAGAAGACTAATTCAAATTCATGGGGTTAAGAAATAGACAAAACTCACTTGATGGAAGGAGATGCAAAGTTGCATTGCAAAGTCATGCAAGCAGGAGAGAAGAATCTGTGGCCTTTTTTTTTTTTTTTTTTTCCGTATTAAGTAAAAGAAAAACTAGTCCAAGATGTTAGAGGAGAAGGTTGTTTAGTGGCTATAGATGAAGAGCAGAGGGTGAGGCAGAAGTGTCCAGTCTAGTCTTGCCTGCATTTTGGGCTAACCTAATTCAAAGATGCAACAACAATGGATATTTAGAGTCTATCAAGTCTTAAATATAGTCTTCCTTAGAATGTTTGAAGAAAATTTAAGGGTTATAAATAAAGCTTTATCTAAGAAAAACATTTTTTCATTTATCATAAGAGAAACACTTGTGGTATTTTTTTTATTGTTACTTCTAAAAGAACCTGGAGCAATGTAATACAGAAAAAGAAAGTTTTGAAGTAGAGGAAAGAGATTAGGGATGTAGAGACATGTTATTCTAGTGCATTAATCCTCAAAGAGTAGTCCATCAGAGTAGAAGCATCACAATACCTGTGAGTATATTTGAAATGCAGAAGCTCAGACCCACCTTTGACCTCCTAAATCAAAATCCAAAATCTGCATTTTAACCTGATACCCAGGTAATTCATATGTATATTAAGTTTGAAAAACACAGATCTTATGGGATAGCTGACTAGATATTTTAGTATCCACAATATACCAAAAGGGCTCCAAGATTCACGTGCACCCGTGCGTGCGTGTATGCGTGTGTGTGTAAGAGAGACAGAGAGAGACAGATGGAAATGTGGCTACAAAGCTACCGGAAGGAAAGTCAGCTGAATGCCAATGCCAAAGTACCCATTTCAGAGTTTTACTTAGCAATTTGCACTGATTCTTGATTGTACCACATTGTGGTCTCATATTGGTTCAAAAACTGGGTAAAGTGAAAAGAACGCTGTTTATGCAATCCGAAGACCTTGTTCCAAATTTTGATTGCATAGTTTACTAACTGGGTTAATTTAATCTTCAAAGTCTATATTTAAACATTGGCTTGTGTCCATCGGGTTTCATTGCAAAGAAATAGGAAACCTTCTATGTTTCCAAGTATAACCAGTCTTATAAAAGACAGAATGATTGGCTTCAATTCTCTACTTCTTTGCCATGATCTCATCATTAGCGGAGTGTGTGAACTGCAACCTTGTGCTTTTCTCCAGGAACTCCTGGAATCATGGTATTGACCCTTAAACAGACCTGAATAGAATATACAAACAAATGATTAGTGTCGTCCTGTGTTAGAGTTCAGAACATACCAAAGGAAAGCCTGTATGAACTTGTCAGCATTTTTCATAGGAAATGCACGTATTAGTGGTTTATACCTGGTTTTGGTTATGTTATCTGAATTTCTGTCATTGAGCTTGATCACACAGCTTGGTTTTAGCTATATGACCAATGAGGTATAAAAGACCTTTCTTTCTCAGATAAGACTGTGGCTTCTTTGAAATCAAAGTACTTCATGCATATGACATAATTTCTGCACAAAGTATGCTCCACCAGCTCTTGGCTTTGAGCTTGGCCATGTAAGTTGCATTGGCCAGTGGTATGACAAAAGTAACAAGGTACCAGTTTTGAAACAGAATTTGAGAGCCCTTGCTGGTTTCTGTTTGTTCCCTTGTACTTCTGCCACTGCCATTAGAAGACTTCCCACTCCAGCTAGTTAGCTGCTGCCTCTTCCACAGAGACCCAAGACTGGGCATACATGGAATAGAGTTGGCCAAGCCAAGACCAGCTGGGGCTTGGCTGGTTTTTGGTTGAACCAGAAGCCTCTGCTTAAAGCAGAACCACACTGCTTAGTCACACACAGCTTAGGTCAGCCAATCCCAGACAAACTGCAGATACATGAGAATAGGTTGTTGTTTTAAACTACTGAATTTTTGGAGTGGATTAGTAAGCAACATTTGTAAAGAAATAGCTAACTGGTACTGATCTAAATGTGGAAATTAAATACTTACAAACTTGTTGGAAGAGCTAGAAAATTAGTAAATCCAGATTCAGAAAACTTCAAGAAACCACTTCTTTATAATCCCTCAAAATAGTAATAGTAGGGAAATGAGGAGGAGTTTGTTTTTTTTAAGATTTTTATTTATTTATTTGAGAGAGAGAGAGAGAGAGCACAAGCAGGGGAGAGGGCTGAGGGAGAAGCAGACTCCCCAGCGAGCCGGGAACCCAATGCAGGACTTGATCCCAGGACCCTGAGATCCTGACCTGAGCCAAAGGCAGACGCTTAACTGACTGAGCCACCCAGGCGTCTGGGAAATGAGCAGTTTTTTTGCTACATAAAATCTGTCTGCTAAAGCCCACTGGTGTTGGATGAAAATGACTGCTACCTCCTTTCCATCTTCCAAATCTTGTGTAATGCATCCAATTGACACAACCCTTCTGACAAAGGAGTTGGGAAAATGTGGTTTTTGGACTTTTAGCCCCTACCCAATAGGCACTAAAAGGGGCTGGGAATAAATATAGAATGCCTATGTAATTTTCCAGCAGAAGTATTATAATTATCTCATATTTGGATAAAACAGACTTGTTATGTGATTTATGGAGTGCTCAAGACAGAAGTCTTAGTTGCTTTGGGATTGAAGAGGGAAATGTGTAAGAAAAATTGACAGTAAGAATAGAGAGAGAGAGAGAGAGACTCAGCAAAGGAGTCTAGTAATGGTGTAGCAGACAGGGGGCGGGAGGTGGGGGGGACCAAAAACAATTTTCTGGAAAGGAACTGAATGGTAAAATTCAAAATATTTGATATTGTTTTCATTTGTTTCTTTTCTTTGCTTCAGTCTTTCCATTATCTATAAACCTTCAGCAAAAGATTGTTACACCAGAGCCTTTTGTTAGTGGTACTATAAGTAATGAAGGTGAAGAGGCCACTTGAAGAACAAAATAAAGTGGGACAGCAGCCTAGGAAGTTAGCTTGACAGATAGGAATCAATAACTGAGTTAGAAAGAGAAATTCAAAGCAAGTGATGGAAAACCATCAAGAAAAGGTAAGTACTCTCTTCAGAATCTTGAAAAATAAAACAAAGGGTTATGCTTTCCATTTTTACATGACCCAAAGTGTGAGCTTTTTCACTTGGACATTAAAGCAAAGGGAGACCCCAGAATACTAGAAGACTCAGGGACTATTGGACTATATATACAAGGTCTCTATATATGAGCAATGCAAGAGAATAAACTCAGAAGTGGCTGAGGATGTACATACTATTTCTTATCACTTCATTTCCTATTATTAAATTATATAGAAAAGAAAGGGGCACATAATTAATATTCAAGTAATAATTATCCTATTGTTGATTTAGGCATGAGAAGTACCAGAGATATCAGAAGCTACTTTAAATTTGTCCCATAAGGTATCGTGAACTAATCTAGGAGTCACATGACAGATCCCCTCTCTTTTAGATTCTTGCCTTAATTTCATCTCATTTGATATATATTTTTTAAGTCCTAATTGCCTTAGATAAAGTTTAAATTGGGAAAGGTAGGTCTCATACAATTTCAGGTCTTCAGCAACTAAAAAACATGTCTTTGCATGTGGAACAAGGGAAGAAAGAAGGGCACTGTTAGCCTTCATTAAAAAGCTAAGAAATATAACCACAGGGATGTGCTATTAAGAATAACAATATGTGAATTAAAACCCCAGATCTTAGGATAATACACTATAAAGTTCAGAGCTCATTCAACCAAAAGAGAAAAAAAAATTCTTCACCCCAGTTTTTAATTTAAAAATGTCTTGCTTGCTCTTTCCTGAAAGAATGATTTCTTGGAAGTAGATAAAGCAGTTGGGTGCCAGCCAGTTTTTCTCTGGCTTCCACTCATTTATATTAAAATTATATTTGGGTGTTGAGTGCACTTTGGATCCAAGAAATACTGGTCAGAAATAAAAGGACCAAAAGCTAGAGCACCCTCAAAACAGACAATAGGAACTCAAGGTAGAAGGGATCTTTCTGGAGAGATCCTTGTGCCATTTACAGTCATTTCAATCAGTCCTTATACTTCTTAATACCTCAATTCCAAATAAGTTTCTTAATGCCATCTCTTTTCTGCAGAGGAGATGAAACTCTCCTTGATTAAACAAAGAAAAGGAAAGGAAAATGCTCTGTTTAGTCTTCACCTAAGATTTAACACACAGTGATTTCTCATCTGAGACTTCCTCATTGTCTTCTACTTACATTTCTGTTGTTATCACCCCTTAAAGGCATGGAGTTCTATTTTAGATCTTCTACCTCTCTGCCAGTGTTCTCTATACAGTAGGGACTCAAAAACACTCTGATGTTCAAGACAATGATCTTTGTTCTTTGGTATCATGACTTCTTTCTGTCTTTTCCTACTCTCATCCTGCTGGCCAATAAAATCTCAAAAATTTCCAAGTCCAACAGCTTGATGTCCTTCATTTCTCTTAATAGATCTTAGTACATCTGTACTAAAAAATTGTACAATTCTATTTCAGGTCCATAGCTCATTTTCTATTAAAATATGCTTAAAAAGAAGTATATGATATAGTTTTTTTATAGTTGACCTCACATGTTATGAGTGATCCTGGCAGAAGGCAGAAAAACTCAGGTCATCAATAGGGCAGCTCAGGTTTTAGGGGAAAATGTGGAATGTATTCTTATATTTTTTCAAAGATTTTTTTTACTTGTTGCTGTGCACTCATCTCAGCCCATTTGGCAGTTAGTAATACCAAGTTCTTCAGGGTAAATATTTGTGACCTCTGGTGATTAGAAGAAAGAGAAATCTATGCATCTTCTTGCTTAATAATCTGTCGCATTCTAGTAAAAGCAAATGACAAACTTATGAACACTTATTAGCAAGAAGATACACACAACCTGTTATTTTATGCTCAGCCACTAAGAAATCTCCATCCAAATGCACTCCAACAAGCCCACCCTAAGAGATCCTCATTCTAAGACATATACAAAAATATCCCAATAGGTCATCCAATGTTTTTTGGGACAAGCAATAGGCAAAATGCCAGATACATGCTACCAAATGAATCTCTAAGGTCTGCAACACTACACCGTATAAGTGCTAGGCAGCAAGGCTTAATAGTCTCTTGAACTTGGATCATGGAAAGTGATGGTGCCTATACCACTGTTTTAACTAATCAGATGTCTTCAACTTCATTCATTTCACCAATGAAAAATTATTTTTAACATTTTTATACTAATTAGTGAATCCTTTGGAGTAGATTGCTGTAATATTTAAAGAATATATGAAAACAAAATTGGAGTAAGATATTCTAGCTAAGGTCTTCCAAATGCTACTATCCTACTATAGCGTATTATACTACAATGTATACAAGGTTATATAGTAAAGGTAAAATACTTAACCACTTACATCACACAATTCAAATGGAGTATTTTAAAATAAATTATCAAATAAGTGGTATAATAATCTTAAACCCCAATCTGATTTTGATCACCTTAGTTTAGTATTCTTCATGTGTTCAAGCACCATGTTGATATGGATGACAAACTATTTCTCAATCAACATTTACGTGGCAGTGGAATAACAATGGAGGAGAAGGAAGTTAAGAACAAGTATATAATAATTGGGCTGGAGAAAGATCCAGAGGCTCTCAAGAGGAAACAACAAAGCTTCTCATCACAGCAATATTTGTTCAAAAAAAGCTGCTCTTGGCAGTAAATATGGTTAAGGGCCTCTCCCTCCAACTCTTACATCACTTTATTCTGTTTTTATGTTGCTTTATAATATCTATGTTCTATGGCATTACTATCTTAAAACAGTGGAATAAGAAATAAATGAATTTAAAAACTTATTTTGAGTAAAGTATCCTATAGTCAGAAACTATACATCTGGTTTCCCTAATCAAAGCTTTGGGCTAGTTCACCTGCTGTTATTACTACTTAGAATGTCCTTCTTCCTTTATGTTGGCAAACTGTGTACTCTTCTTCTTTCAGCTTACATCCTCCATGAACCTTATCCAAATTAATACTTCTCAAATGTCTTGTTTTCCTACTCTTAAATCCCAACTCCGTACCCCTATCTTCTATCTTCATTAGCTGTTTTCAGTAAGTAATACACTCCTCAAAGAAGGTGCAAACGTTACTTTGGTTTTTAATTTTATTAAAGCAACCATTCATATTTGCAAAAAAAAAAAAAAATGGTACTGAACAGCATTATCTAAAAGTAAGTTATTTGATTTTCTGGTCTTTTCACCAAAATATCTGAAAATCATCTTCATATTTATCAAAGGTTTATAATACACAGACTGCGTGATATAATAATAGCTCACATGATTTTTTTTTATTTTACTCTAAAAATAAAAACAATAGCTTGGCCTTATCATCTTTGGGGAAACTAAGTTTATAAAGGTTAAATAACTTCCCTAAATCACAAAAGTAGGATAGTGATGGGGCCTTGATTCTAACTCAGGTTTGTTTCACTGTGAGGTCCATACTCTGAAGCAACGTTGGACACTAAGGAAACAGAGGGTTTGATCCTTGGAAAATTATATGATTCTTAAATGAGAGAAATCCAAAAGCACCAAATATAGTTAACAGAGTACTTACTTAGGAAGAACAAGATTAAATATACTGGAATCAAAGAGTTAAGACACGATCAGCTTAATGAAATTGGAGATCAAAAGCCCATGACCAGCTATTTCTAAACAATTATGTAATCATGGGTAAGTTGCTTAATCTTTGTGTTTCAATAATTTTATCTGTTAAATGAGGTAGCTGACCTAGATGAATTCAAAGCTAAAAGTCTACAGCTCATATAGAAGAAGTGAAAGCTTTTCCTCAATGATTATTGTCAATAACCATTTAGACTCAGCAAAACTATAAGTCAGGCTGTCTCAGTGTTTCTGTGTATATTTGTGTGATGCCAAGACTTGATGTTACATTCCAATTTATATTTATTATTTTTATAGATGCTCTCCTGCATGACTGAAATAATCATCTTTTTCTTCTTGCTTGCACTTTTAGAGACAAACAAAATAAAGCTGAAGTTTAAAATACATAAATATTTGTCTTTTGCTAACATTGACTTTTGAAAATAAGATAATGCTCCTTGGAATACCTATGACCCGGTAAGTTATCAAAAATATGATTTCCCCTCAGAATGCTTTATCATACTGATTTAGAGGTTGACAGCTGAAGAAAATTTAAATACACACACACACACATACACATACACACACACACTGTACTAGAAAGGACAAAAACAACACCATATCTTTTTCTATGGAATAAAGGATTAACATTCTGAAAAGAGGCACTTTATTCAGATTTAGTTAAGGACTTATATGTTATTTTAAAGTTTTAAACTACAACAACAAATAAAATGATAAACCTATTCTTTCTACCTGAAATGATTATAACTATAATGACACTAAGTTAGTTTCATTAAAAAAATAAACTAAGTTTCAATCAATAACGTCCAAAAATGCTATCCTTTAAAGGGATTCTTAAACCTTTAATTCTGTCTAACATTCTTGGTTAAAAAAAATGTTTTCTTGGGCGCCTGGGTGGCTCAGTCGTTAAGCGTCTGCCTTCGGCTCAGCTCATGATCCCAGGATCCTGGGATCGAGTCCCACATCAGGCTCCCTGCTCGGCGGGAAGCCTGCTTCTCCCTCCCCCACTCCCCCTGCTTATGTTCCCTCTCTCGCTGTGTCTCTCTCTGTCAAATAAATAAATAAAATCTTTAAAAAAAAAATGTTTTCTCAATGAACAAAGATGTGTCAATAATATTTTATAAATAATGGTGATTTTCTTCTTGAATTTAATCTAGATTTGTGTAAGGTTTTTAGTTTATTTTAGAAATCATATATTCCATGGCTTGATATGTATTGTTTAAATGATAATACCATTATGTATGATGATTATGATATAGGTTCATCAATTGCAACAAATATACCACTGTGTGGGGGATGCTGATAATAGGGAATGCTATACATGTGGGGCAGGGTGGGTAGGGAGTATTTGGGAAATCTCTATACCTTCCTCTCAATTTTAAAATGCTCTAAAAAAAGTAGTCTTTTTTAAAAAGAAGAAAAACCATATAATCAATCTAATAGATGTCATAAAAGCATTTGATAAATTCTACTGTTCATTCATGGTAAAAGTTGTCAGCAAATTAGGAATAGCATGGGATTTCCTCAATCGGTTAAGAATATCTACAGAATAAAACCTACTGGTAACATGATACTCAGTACTGAAATATTCCAGCTTTTTACCTAAGATTAGGAACAAGACAAGGCTATTCATCTCATTATTTTAATTTATTATGGCACAGGAGATCCTTGCTAGTGTAATAATGTAAGAAAAAGAAAAAAGTCACAAAGATTGGAAAGGAAAATAAAACTGTCAGACAAATTTCATGATTATTTATATAGAAAATCTTAACAAGTCTATAAGTAAATTACAATAATAAGTTTAGCAAGGACACAAGATGCAAGGTAAATATTTTTAAAAATTAATTGTAATTTATATACTTGCAACAAACAATAAGAAAATGAAATTTTTAAATAGTCTTATTGAAGTATTATTGATCTACAAAAATTATACATCTTTGATGAGATTAGACATATGTATACAACCTTGAAAACCATCACCACAATCAAGATAATAGATATATCCATCACTTCCAAAGGTTTCCTTGTGTCCCCTTTTTTATTTGCTTGCTTATTTCCTTTTTTTTTTTTGTGGCAAGAACACTTCACATGAGACCTACCCTCATCAAATTTTTAAGTGAGCAATACAAAATTGCTGACTATAGTCACAATGCTATTCAGCAGATCTCTAAAACTAACTCAGTTTTCATAACTGAAACTTTATACCAGTTGAAAAATTCCCCAATTCTCAGTCCCGCCAACGCCTGGCAACCACCATTCTATTTTCTGTTAAATGAGTTTAACTATTTTAGTGCCTCAAATAAGAAAAATCATGCAATATTTTTTTATTTTTCTGTGACTACCTTATTTTACTTAGCATAATGTTCTCCAGGTTCATTTATGTCATCCCAAATTGCAAGATTTCCTTCTTTTTGAAAGCTGGATAATATTCTATTGCATGTATATACTACATTTTCTTTATTCATTCATCTGTAGATGGACATTTGGGTTATTTTGTAACTTGGTCATTGTTGCAATGAACATAGAAATGCAGATATCTCTTCAAGATCCTGATGTCAATTCCTTTGAGTATATACTCAGAAGTGAAAGTGCTGGATCATATGGTGGTTCTACTTTTAATTTTTTGAGGAAACTCAATACTGTTTTCCATAGTTACTGTACCATTTTACATCTCCATCAGCAGTGTACAAGGTTTCCAGTTTCTCTGCATCCCACCAATACTTCTTCTTATCTTCTATTTTTTTTTTTTTTGAGAATAGTCATCCTAACAAATGAGGTAATATCTTATTGTGGTTTTGATTTTCATTCCTCTGACCATTAGTCAGTGATATTGAGCACTTTTTGCCTGTTGGTACAATAGCATCAAAACTTTTTAGGAATATATTTTTGAAAAGATATGAAGATGAGTACCTTAAAAACTACAAAATATTTAAAAAAGTAATTGACTTAAATAAGTGGAAAGATAAATAGAAGAGACAAGCTATGTGAGAGAAAGCAAAGCAACAGATGCCTGAGGTCCAGTGCTAAGGTACAGACAGGATCACCTACAATGGGACACAGTGATGTTTTTAGGGAGATAAAAATGTTCTCTATACTGCATGTTATATTAAAGAATAGACCAAGAATATCAGCAGAGAAAACTATGAAAAACAAACAAATGAAAATGCTAGATATGAAGTTATAATTTTCACCTTGAAAAGTTAATTCATTTGAAGAAACATCAGAAGACTGGATATAGCAGGAAAAAAAACCTCGGTGACCTTGGAAAGAGGTCAGCAGAAATTACAGAAACTAATTACCCTTCCCCCCGCAAAAAAGGATGAGAAAATGGAAGTATCAAGATCTTTGGAACAGTATCAAAAGAGAGAATAGCCAAAAATTTGCCAAGATTTATGAAAGATATCAATCAACAAATCCTCGAAAATCAACAAAATCAAAGCAAAATATATCTATATCTATAATTTTAATACATATTCAATATATATACTCAGAATACATATACATCTATTTTAATATGTATTTGCTATATACATTCAGAATTTACATTCATATTTTTAAAAGACTGTTTTCTGATTTAAAACATATATAATAATAATATGTTGTGACATTTATTACATTTGAAAGTAAAATATATGACAGCAAGAACACAAAGGGCAGGAAGAGGGGGAAATGAAATCATTCTGGTATAAAGTTCTGACATTGTTTGTAAAGACTAATATTGTTAAAAATACATAATGATAAGTTAAAGATGCACATTTTATTATCATAACTACTAAAAAATCGCTCAACATTTATCATCTATATTTCATAATGCATGTTTGGGAAATAGGACAAAACCCAAGCAGAACTAGCCAAATCCAAATATTAATCAAGATTCTAAATCAGTCTTGTTCACTGAATCATATTAAAGCATATGAAAAAATCTAATCATTTATTGAAAATTTACTGTGTACCAGGTACTAACTGAACACCAAAATGTATTATCTCATTTAATTTCCACAATTCAATGAAGAAAAAGCTAAAACCCTGAGGTTACATAGCTAATTACTTGAAGAGCCAGAACTCAGAATAATTTCAGTCCACGCACTTTTAACCACTACGGTATGTAGCTTCCTAAGCCTCCATAACACATTTTTTTCAAGAGAACAAACAAGATTAGCACAAGTGTATTGCCCATGCCAAACCATGTTGTACTGGGGAACTTTCATTACCTGACTAATCAGTCACTGATCAAAGTTTGTTTACTACTTTAAAACTTGTAATGAGTTTATTACCCTTATATCAATAGGCCCCTTCAGCCCAGGGGAAAATATGATCATATTAGCCATAATAAACAACATTTATATTTCTTGTTCCCACTCATTATTTGAAGCCCTTTAGCTCTTCCTGAAGTCATTTTTTGGTATCTCCAGAGCATGTCTTGCATGTGTTCACAGATGTGACATTTTCCCTTTTGTTCCTCCCCTGATGGGATCTCCCCAGCCATGTCTGTAACAGAGAATTCTGTGTCTGGGATACTATGTGAGCCATCTCACTGTGGCCACTGCTCCTGGTACTTGTGAAGTCCAGAACCCAGGTGGTCATATAAGGGCACTGTCCTCCAACATCCCTGAAGTCATGCTGGTGCCTACTCTTCCCAGTACTGCCTCTCTGCTGTGGAACCGGGAAAGCTGGGTGCCTCTATTGTCTCCAATGTCTACAGAACTCCTCTGCCCAGGCACAGCTTAGCACTGGAGTCAGGCCATGTTACCCCCAGTTCCTTGGGTTGTCTGCCTAGTTGTTCTCCTTTCATGACCATTTTTCAGTGCAAGGGTTCTCAATCCTTCCTGACATTAGAAATACTTGGAACACATGGAAAAAATGTCAACGTTTGGCATGTGCCCTGAGGTTCTGGGTTAATATGCACAGGTCCCAGGTGCGTCTAAGGTGCAAGTGAAGTTGAAGAATCTCTGACTTAGGTGGCTACCAAAACAATCCTGCCATCTTTCACCATGTGCAACAGAGATTTCAGTGAAAGGGATGTGTAAACCTCAGAGCTCATAAACCCTGAAGAGAGGGCACCCACTGAACGGAGTATCTCATTTATAAGGCACTATTTTGCTGCTTACTTGTTAGGCAGGCTATGCCAATCAGAGAATAAATCTGTGTTCTACACACTATGGTATTAGTATATCATGAACACAGTGAACCCAACTTCCCACAGAACCCTCCATAGCGTTAAAGTAATTCATTGCACTCACTCTCTCCAACCCCCTCCTGTTCTCTCCCCCCACACTCCTCCTCTCACTCTCCAGGTTATAGAACATTGATATTGACAGAATCTCCTGAGCCCACAAATCTATTCGTAGGTTAACAATGTAAATGTAATCAATGCAGATAAAAAGGAGAGGAATGGGGTCTTTGGGGGAAAACAGAGAAATTCATTTTCTCACAGAAGAACCAAAACCACTTAAAATATATTTCTGGCTCTGTAGGTAAGAATATTTATCTAGCTCTTTAAATGCCTTGTTTGTCCACCTCTGCTGGAATCAAGTTTTAAGAATTTATTTTAACTAAAATGTAATAGAATGGTGTCTCTACAT
>NW_022589704.1:27458017-27589563 GCF_004348235.1 Phoca vitulina
TTTATTTGAGAGAGAGAATGAGAGACAGAGCACGAGAGGGAAGAGGGTCAGAGGGAGAAACAGACCCCCCGCTGAGCAGGGAGCCCGACGTGGGACTCGATCCCGGGACTCCAGGATCATGACCTGAGCCGAAGGCAGTCGCTCAACCAACTGAGCCACCCAGGCGCCCCTCACTTGAGTTCTGATGAACACCTATTTTCATTCATTTTTGCAACATAGACCCTCTGTTCAAGACTGGATATTTGCTAGTAAAAACTGAACAATTAGAAAAATGACTTGGTTCTTTCATTAGTCATACAAAAAGCATAGATTATAAAGTCAGAGTTCTAGGTTGGAGAAAAAAGGAGGCTGGGTAAACTGTGTCTTTTATACAGGTGAGTTTATATTAGAGCTAGCACTCGACCAGATAGTGATGAAAACACACATCACATCACTCCCAGGAAAAACCCCAGGTGCTGTGGTAGTCGTCAGCTAATTTAGAGAGCCAGAATTTTTCCTTTGCATTAGTGTTGTTTGAAGGGCCTTAGCAATGGAAGAATACAAGAGTGCTTGATTCCTTCACTCCATGAGAAATGGTGTGGAAATATTTTTTCCTTATGAGGTGATGTCAGGTTGGCATTTAATCCCTTGCTAATTATGCCAGTGGAAGCAAAGAATATACTGTGATATGTGACACTTTATGGATTGTTTCATAAACCAGAATTTAGTTGAGGCAAAAGTAGAAGTCATCTTTCTAGAACTGGAATGTTAACTAGGTTTAAAGCAGAGAATGAAAACACCAGCAAGAACTTCCAAATAATCTGAATCATTCATTATATATGATTCAATCAAGCACAATTGGCTATAAATCCAGTTTCCGGTTAACTTCTTACAGAGTAATGAAGGTCAAGAACACATTTCTGCTTCTCTCAAATTCTGGGTATTCTTATCCATAAAATGTATGAGTGAGTGAATGAGTGACTGAGTGACTGAGTGACTGTGTGTGTGTGTGTGTGTGTGTGTGTGTGTGTGGTTGCATTCAGAAAGGAAGACAGGCCCCAAAACACAATCTCAAGATAAAACTCATTTGATTTATTCAGTTGAGAAGTCCTCAGAAAAGACCCAGACTCATCTGTTGCCTTGTCTGGGGTTGAGAAATAGTTTGGCCAGGTACAGCGTTCTATTAAATAATCTATTTTTTATAAAAGTTTTATATGTATTGCCTAGGATTTATCCAATTTTAAGCTAAGAATAGGGATTACTTTCATGAAATGGCAAAAAAAAAAAAAAATCTACTAGTTAGAAGTGACTGCTTGATAGATGAGATGCTGCTCAAGGTCAGAATCCATTGCTCTCTGCCTTTTTGTTCCCTCTGTCTGTGATCAAGTTCTTTTAATTGCAGAGAAGTTAGATGGGAAATATTAACTCTATCTAGAATGAACAAAATTTAGCTATTTCCAATACTTTAAAAGGTGCCTTTCAGACATTATCCATTTGTGGCGAAATTGAAGACTTCAGAATTTTGAAAATAGTCAGAAATTATACTTCTAAGTAGTTGCTACATTATTTTTTTAGATTTCATTATCCTTTGGTGTTTTGGAGTCTTGCACAAGAAAAAGAAAGTAATGGCTTACAGTTTTGCTCTGGTAAGTAAGACAATTTTATCATACCCCACTTTTCCTTTTTTACTTCTTTCCAATGAAACCTAGGTCTTTATTTCTGAAAGCCTTGAAAATATACAGTTTCATATTAATAGTAATATCAAACTGTTTCTTTTTATCTTGGTGTGGGATAACATGTTATCTTGGTGGTTGGTAGAATTTAGCACTTAGGGAGACTTAGATATAAGAAAACTGTAAGTAAACAAATATTATGGTACCTCATTGGTAATTCCAGTTAAAAAGGGCCTTTATTTCTTAGATATTATGTGTGTGTGCTTGTACATGCACACATGCATGTATATGTGTGTTTGCTACAAATATTTTGGAAAACTTGTCATATGACAAAGAAATTCACAATTGCTTGTAATCTCACCGTTCAGCTCACCAACTAGAAATAGCCACTATTGACCTTTTAGTAAACATCCCATTCTATCTCTTTTTCTTTGTTATTTTTTCTATAAAAAACAAAGTTTTATCATGTATGTTAAACTTACTATAATAGCATTTAATAAATAAGGATAAGTTAGATTATGCCGTGGAAGCAACCCCCAAATCCCAGTGATTTATGACAACAAATCTGTATTTCTCCATCATGTAAGACTCACCATATAGGACAGCAGACTCTCCTCTCCAAAAGAGTCTCCAGGACACAGGCTGAAGGAAGCTTCGTCATCTTTAGCTGAGCCATCTGGAACATGTGGCCACAGCAGTTGTCATCACTGGGGAAGAAAGAATTAACACCATACAAAGGTTTTTCACTACCTCAATCTGGAAGCAAACTTAGTTCTGCTGATTATAAATGGCGTAGAATAGTCATAGGGCCCCTGAGAGGGGATTGAGAAATGTGGAAAACATATGGGGTATTTGGAGAGCAGCATAATTTTTTGCCACAGGCATTTTCTCATGTCAGTGAATACTCCTTAAATATATGATTTTTAGTGCTGGAGAATGTGCCATTGTTTGTGTATAATTGATTATGTTTAAATTTACAATAACATCTACCATTCCTATCTGTTAGCAAAAATAAGACAAAACAAAAAAACAACTAGGAACCACTCCATGCCGCTATGAATGACAAATAAGTGGTCATCTATGAAGTAAGGTCAAGTATTACAAGGATTTGGGCAAGGAGAGAATGTGTTTGTCATTGGTGTGCAATAAATTACCACAAATTTAATGGATTGCAACACTCATTTAGTATCTCTTGGGTTTCCTTGGGTCAGAAATCTGGGTGTGCTTAGCTGGGTTCTCCATTTCAGGATCTCACTACTTGAAATCAAGGTGTTAGCTGGGGCTGTATTCTCATCTGGGGCTCTACTGGAAAAGATCCACTTCCAGCCCTCCTCAAGTGGTTGGAAGAATTCATTTCTTTGTATCTATAGGACTGAGGTTCCTGTCCCACTGCTGGCTATTCACCAAAGCCACTCTCAATTCTTTCCACAGGCCCTCAGCATATGGCAACTCACTTATTCAAAGCCAGCAACAGTAGTCTATTCAATCTGCTAAAAGGAGGTCTTATATAAGGTAACGTAATCTAGGGAGTGACATCCCATCACCCTTTGCCATATTCTGTTGGTTAGAAGCAAGTCACAGGACCCACCCACACTCAAGTGGGGGATATTATACAAAGGTGTGACTCACTGGGGGTCACGTTAGGATGTGGCTGTCCCAAGAAACAATAGATACACTCATCTATAACCTATAGATGTGTATCATAGTCCTATGGAAAATTAATGACATCCTAACCTGAATGGGCACACAGAGATGGTCATTATTTTCCCTTTTAGAGACTACAACCCAAGTCAAAGTTCCTCTAATATTTTATCTACCTGAATATCTCAGTGTGTACAACCTCTCTCTTGCTCTAAATTGCAGACATCAACTCAGAAGCTCAACTCTAAGTTAATTGTGCCAAATGGTAGGGACTACCATTGCTACCATTGTAACAACACCAAATAACCAATCACATTGTGAGATATTTTCTCTATATTAGATATGCTTCATTTATGGTTTGAGACATTTCCCAAACTAGTACACATCCCTTGGGCCCCACAAAAAAAAAGCAAACAAAACCAAAGCTAAGGCTTGAGAAATCCAGCATATATAGAAGACTGAAACTTGTCATTTTTAAAAGGATGAATATTCTGATTTTATCTCATGCACACATTATACATATCAACCTTTCTATCCAAATGTGTTACTAAACTCTGAAAAGAGATTTAAGCTCTCTTCATCAGGAATGCTGAAGAGACCATCTGTGTTAAGAAATCATGTGGTTTCATCAAAAGACTATTCTGTCTGTCAGCAGTGTTTCCTAATTATCTGAAAGGCCAACAAACATTTCTGTGACTATCAAGGCGGTGTACTGAAGTCCTTCCCAAGATAATGAGATGTGCCTTCAATTTTTCCATGTTTAAATGCAATCAGAGAGTTGATTTTTATCTTTGAAATAGTTTAAAATAATTTAAAAATCAGAGAAGTCTTGGAGGAAGAATTTTAAAATGACATAAAAGAAGGAATATTTGAATCTTATTGCCAAATTACTGGGCTATAATGGCTTGGATATAATACTGCTTAAGAAAATTACAATATAATACATACAATATAATCCAATTTATGTTTTTTAAAAGGGAAGCTATACACTTACACACATATACATAGATGGATATATGTGTGTGCACATGTACATATGCATATGCCCATAAATATGCACCATGTGTATGCACAGATATATGTATAAATCTATATATGTATGCACATTAGAAATGTGTGGACATAGGCTTGAAAACATGAACACTAACTTTTACAGTAGTGACCCCTTTAGAGAAAGTGGGGTTAGAGGGAGAGACGGCTATAGATATTACCTGATTAGTAGTCATTTCCTCCACTTTCCTTTAGGTAAATATTCTTCCCCCCTTCTTTAAGGTTCTTATGTGGATGCCAAACACAATACACATTCTCTTCCACAGGAATTGATAAGGATGTTCATATGACTTAAAAAGGTCCAATCAGGGTCCTTCCCTAAGATTTTATATATGGATGCTGGGAAAAGAAAGCACTCTCTTTTTTCTAGGGCCACTACCAATATGAGTATGATTAATCTCCAGCTGTCTGAAGGCATGCTACCAATCCTTGCCTACTTGGACTAGGAGGAACTGAAAGAAGAGGGGAGAGGAGAGGGGAGGAAGGAGAGAGGCCAATCATTTCGGTCTTTGCATCTAGTTGTCTATTGACTGGTCATGCATTAAAGTCAGCCCATCTCTGAATCTCCCAGTTAAATGAACCATAAATTTACTTTTCTTAATTTGATTTGACATATTTCACTTGGAACTGAAAATCTTGACTAATCTAGGCACTTTCATTTTGACTGTATGTATTTATATAGTTTGACTGTCTCTACAAAGAGAATTATTAATGTGCTACTTGTATAAAAACATCACATGAAAAAAATACTGCTTAAGGCCTTGGGGGTAACACATAATTTTCCAGAATTGCTTCTAATCCACTCCAAGGACTGTAAGGGTTTCATTTGCAGATTGGTAAGGAAAAAAACCTTTCTCTGCTGGTTTGCATCTAAAGCATGATTTTTTGTTTTTGTTTTAATGTTCTTATAACTTTCACTTTGAAAAAAAATTAGAGTCAAAAAAGTTGTGAAATAGTACAAGAATTTCTATATACCCTCCTTCAAGGTTCTCTAAATATTAATATCTTATATAACTATAGTATAATTATCAAAATGAGGAAATTAATATTGATATTAATATCAGCTGATCTAGAGACTTCATTCAAAGTTTTCCAATAGCTCCACTAAATGACTTATTTCTGTTCTAGTATCCAATCTAGAACCAGCATTGCATTTATGTGTCACCTTTCTGTCTTCTTTAATCTGGAGTAATTCCTTAGTCTTTGTCATTCGTGACACTTATGAAGGATACGGGCCAGTTATTTTATAGAATGTCCCTCAATGTGGATTTATCTGCCATGTCATTGTTATGACATTCAGGTTATGCATTTTTGGCAAAATCCAACAGAAATAAAGTTGTGTCTTTTTTGGCACATTCTATCGGGAAAACATAACGTCTATTTATTCCATGACTGGTGATGTTAAATATGATCACTCAGTTAAGGTTGTGTACTAGCGTGCTATGGCTCCTATGATAAAGTACAGCAAATTGAGTGGTTTCAACAACAGAAATTGATTATCTCAGAGTTCTGAAAGCTACCAGTCAGAGAGAGGTGTCGACCAGGTTGGTTCCTTCTGGAGACCATGAAGAAGAAACTGTCCCATGCCTCTCCCTAGTTTATGATGATTTGTTGGTAATTTTTGCCATTCTTTGGCATTTAGAAGCATCACCCTGATCCCTGCCCTCATCTTCACATGTTATCTCTGTACATCTGCATTCAAATTTCTCTGTTTTATAGATGCCAGTAGGGGTGCCTGGGTGGCTCAGCCAGTTAAGCACCCGACTCTTGATTTCGGCTCCAGTTGTGATCCCAGGGTCATGAGATTGAGCCCCGTGTCAGGCTCCATGCTGGGCATGGAGCTTGCTTAAGATTCTCTCTCTCTCCCTCTCCCCTTGCCCCTCCCTCCCACATTCTATCTCAAAAAAAAATTAAAATTAAAAAAGTATAGGTCAACTAATCTTCGACAAAGCAGGAAAGAATATCCAATGGGAAAAAAATAGTCTCTTCAACAAATTGTGTTGGGAAAACTGGACAGCAACATGCAGAATAATAAAACTAGACCACTTTCTTACACCACACACAAAAATAAATTCAAAATGGATGAAAGACCTTAATGTGAGACAGGAAACCATCAAAATCCTTGAGGACAACATAGCCAGAAACCTCTTTGACCTCAGCCATAGCAACTTCTTACTAGACACATAATCACAGGCAGGGGAAACAAAAGCAAAAACGAACTATTGGGACTTCATTAAGATAAAAAGCTCCTGCATGGCAAAGGAAACAACCAACAAAACTAAAAGGCAGCCTATGGAATGGGAGAAGATATTTACAAATGACATATCTGATATAGCGTTAATATCCAAAATCTACAAAGAACATATCAAATTCAACACCCAAGAAACAAATAACCCAGTTAAGAAATAGGCAGAAGACATGAATAGACACTTTCCAAAAAAGACATCCAAATGGCTAAAAGACACATGAAAAGATGCTTAACATTATTCATCATCAGGAAAATATAAATCAAAACCATGATGAGATACCACCTCACACATGTCAGGATGGCTAAAATTAACAACACAAGCAGGTGTTGGTGAGGATTCAGAGAAAGGGGAACCCTCTTGCGTTGTTGGTGGGAATCAAAACTGGTGCAGCCATTCTGCCGTCAAATGCTCTACCCCTGAGCTATACCCCCTGGTGCAGCCATCCTGGAGAACAGTATGGAGATTCCTCAAAATGTTAAAAATAGAACTGCCCTACAACCCAATAGTTACACTACTAGGTATTTACCCAAAGGATACAAAAATATTGATTAAAGGGATACATGCACCCCAATGTTTATAGCACTATTATTAATAATAGCAAAACTATGGAAAGAGCCCAAGTGTCCATTGACTAATGGATGGATAGAGAAGATGTGGTATATATATATATATATAAAGACACATACACACACACACAATGGACTATTACTCAGCCATCAAAAAGAATGAAATCTTGCCATTTGCAACAACATAGATGGAGCTAGAGTGTATTATGCTAAGTGAAATAAGTCAATCAGAGAAAGACAAATACCATATGATCTCAGTCAGATGCAGAATTTAAAAAAGAAAACAGATGTACATATGAGAAAGGGGAAAAGAAAAAGGACAAGCCATATGAGACTCTTAACAGTAGAAAACAAACTGAGTGAGGGTGGATAGAGGGATGGGGTAGTGGATGGGCTAGATGGGTGATGGGTATTAAAGAGGGCACTTGTTGTGATGAGCACTGGGTGTTGTATGTAAGTGATGAATCACTGAATTCTACTCCAAAAACCAATATTGCACTGTACATTAACTACTTAAAATTTAAATTAAATAAATAAATAATTTTTTTAAAAAACACCCGTCATGTTGGATTAAGTCAGTTGGTTAAGCATCTGACTCTTGGTTTCAGCTCAGGTCATGATCTCAGGGTCGTGAGATCAAGCCCCGCATCAGGCTCCGTCCTGGCTGTGGAGCCTGCTTGAGATTCTCTCTCTCCTTCTCCCTCCACCCCTCCGCCCCCCAAAACCAGGGGTTTTTTTGGCCTTATTGAGGTATGATTGACAAAAATTATATATATTTAGGTTGTACAATGTGATGTTTTAAGGTGTATAACATGATGATTTGATATACATACACATTGTGAAATGATTATCTCAAGTTAATTAACACATTCATCACCTCACATAGTCAGCAAAGAATAAAATGGTGGTTGCCAGGAGCTGGGGGGTGGGGGAAATGAGAAGATGTTGGTTAGATGGTAGACATTTTCAGTTATAAGAAGAATAAGTTCTGGGGATCTCATGTGCAGCATGTTGATTATAGTTAATAATACTGAGTACTTGAAATTTGCAGGGAGTAAATCTTAAGTGTTCACTTTCTATTTCTTTATATGATACCATTATAAGAAGAAAGACTATTAGAGAAGATGCTTAATATTAAATGTGTATAAAACTTCCAAATAAATATTTTAAAAACTTTAAAATCTTTGAGTTTGATTCTGCAAATACATGTTTGAGGTTTAAAGTGGCTTTACACAGTCTTTTTTCATTATATTCTCTTCATCTTCTGGATACCCTCTATAAATAAAAAATGCTGTTTTCTAAGACAGTGACCAAAAAATAACACCCTTTTAAACTGCAATTCAATATTAACAGTTACAATTGGACTTAAATGCAATTGTTCTTTTCATCCATTGACAACTGTAATGTTGAGCATTATTGTGATCACATGAATGGACTTAAAATCCAGACTTTTTCAAATCGAATATTTCAAAATAATGCCTAATTTGCAAAATGTGCAATAATTGTCAGAGCAGCCACTTTACATCTTGGTTGGACATCTCTGGAATGAGACAAAAGAAACCAGAGAGTCAACTCGGAGGGTACAGGAAAAGTATCTCATACAACATTCTTAATGACTGAGAAGTAAGTTTCCTTCCCAGGAACTCTTTCTGAGTGGTTCTACTTCTCCACATTGAAAGAAATCGTCTTATAGTGATTACTGATGGATTTATCCTTTGCCTTCTACCGGAGGCCGTCAGTAAGGCCAGTGTGGATTATGGCTACTTCCTCACTATTCCTTGCTTCCACATCCCACACTATCCCTTGTTGGTTTTTCTAAACCCTGACCATAACTTTCTTCACAGTCTATAAAACCTCCTCAATGACTGCATTTCAGTGTGTCATCTGTCTTAACGTACTGAGGGATCCAGAAGAAAACTGGCCTGGCCCCTAATGGTGAACCTGTAGGAGGGTTTCTATATCTGTAATGTCACAGACAGTGAATTTGATCACTAAAAGCTTCAGCCTGGCACCAGTAGCTGGCACCGGACTGTGATTATATTCCCTTGGAGAACCTTGAGTCATGTGCAGGAATCTGGACCCACAAAAGTTCACCTTCATGGTGAAAATGACCATCTATCAGATGATATAGAATGAGCCATTCATAACAACAAAAGACATAAATAACACTCCCCTCTTATACAAATGTGAGTAAGGAAGGGCCATCTGCTAAGGTTTCCCAGTAAAACAACACACAGGCAAATAGGTTACAGTTTGTTTGTAAATCAGGATCCAGAGAAGGTACACATTTCAAATCCAGCTGACTTTTTTCATAAATCTCTTTTAATCCATAATTTACCCTTCTTTTTTTTCACTTGCAATTAATTTGTTAAAAAAAAAAAAAAACTGAGTTGTTTTTCCTACAATTTCCCAGAGTGTGGATTCTAGTGATTTCACCCACATTGTTTAATGTTTATCTCCTGTGCTTCCCATAAATTAGGAGTTAGATCTGAATGAATGATCAGATTCAGAGTTGAATTTTGGCAAGAATACTTCCTAAGTTGTGTTGGGTACATCCATCAGAAGGCAGAAAATACCTAGTCATCTCTTGTTTTGTATATTAGCAGCTATTGAAAATTCTTGATAGCATTCATTATTTCATTAAGGTTTCCAAAATGGTAATTCTCTGAATTTATTGTTCCTTTTTCACTTGTTAACTGGAAACCTTTATACAGAGAACCTTTCTCCCTGGTGTATCAATCCATAAAGAAAAAGCAAGATAAATATTCAATTCTTTCTCTTTAATTATTATTTTTCAGAATAATGACTTACTCCCTAAATCCTCCAAATGTAACCAGTGATTTTTACTATATTAATGAATTGATGGTCTTTGTCTCAGTGATGTTCAAAGTGTTCCGGATTTTGCCAATGGAAATCTCTTAATGATGGCTTCTGAGTCCTTTGATGAATTTCTCACTTTCTGGTTTGACAAGATGTTCAAAGCTCATCTTTTATATTTTTTCTCCAAACTTGGGTCCAGTCCTTTCTCCAAAGGACTCCTAATTTCTTTAATGAGTGATGGTATTTAGATACCACAACTCATGCAATGGGGATGATCATTGCTACTGTGTTGGCCATTGTTTTCAGGGCTTTTCATTGGCTAGAAATAAAAAGGGTTTTGTTTTTTTTTAAGCTTTTGTTCGGTTTCATTTTTTTTTTAAGATTTATTTATTTATTTTAGAGAGAGTGCACACGGTGGGAAGGGACAGAGGGCAAGAGCAAATCTCAAGCAGACTGCCTGCTGAGTGCAGAGCCTGATGTGGGGCTTGATGTCAGGACCCTGAGATCATGACCTGAGCTGAAATCAAGAGTCAGAAGCTCAACCAACTGAGCCATCCACTGTGTAGCCTTTCACCCAAACTGAAAATTCTGGTTCTCATAATTACTCATTTGGTTTACCCTGTAATTCACATGCAATGGACTCAAAATAACAAAACTAAAACTATCCTAAACATTATAATTATAGAAAACAGTTTATGGTGTTTTTATAGGATTTTTTGTCCCTGGGATATACCTTACTGAGATGAACAATTAAATTGCATGCTTGAAGTGACTTGAAATAATTACTGTGTATGGTTTTGCCACTAACTCAACATTTAAATTATAATTTTATAAAGTAATAATTATAAAAGTAAAGGTATAATTTTATAATTTAAAACTTACAATGATACAATTAAAAAAATTTAAATGCAATTTTATAATTACAAAATAAGTATAAAAATAAAATTACACTCTTGTAAAATCTTAAAAGATAAAAGTGTAATTTTATTTTACAAATATTTTCTTTTATTCTATCTTGTGTAAAACTGACACTCTTCTTTCCAAACTCCCAGGTACTTTGAGAAACACTGTTCATGAGTTCAGTCAGTTTAACTACCACAATGAACCAAAAATATTCAGTTAAGAAACAAGAAAAAACAATTGTAACAAACCTGAGTCAGTTGTTCATGTTGACATTCTTGTAAGATTGTCTTTCTTCAATTTCAGATATTTAAATGGTATCTAATTTATAAGCTGAAGTAAAGTATAAGAATATAAGCTAATAATGAAGGTAACATAGTGTCTCACATTTAAATAAGGAATGGACTCTGAATGATATGAAACATCTACATATATTCCCCAGAGAACAGGAATTGTTCAACAAAGTCTACATTGGAAGGCTAGAGGTCTGCCCAGCAATTTAAATTTTCTGCCTTCACAAGAAGAAAAGAGTCAAATAACTGACAGTTATAGCTATGTTAGTGATAAGGTATTTTCAAGTCTTCCATGGAAACTGGTAGAAATTCATCATTATACAGAGAAAACCAAGCATTTTTGTCTGTTTATTTGGTTAGTTGCTTTTTTTGTTGGTGAAACACAACACTGAATAATTTAGCTTCATCACCTTTAGAGCAGTCAAAGCAGTTATTGGGAGTAATGGTGCTTTAAAAACGAATTGGGAATGAGGCAATTTATCTCTGAAGAAAATATGCTCAAGAGGAATTTTGCCAAAACAGGATTACACATCTCCTACACAGTCAATATCCAAAACTCTAGGCAAATTATTTTACTCTTTTCCACATCTGTAAAATAGGGAGAAGCATTTTATTGGCAACCTTAACACAATTTCCTTGAGATGCAAAGTTGAGATTAAGATTCTAAGAGAGTTTGCAACAGTCAGAATGGCTAAAATTAACAAGTCAGGCAATGACAAAGGTTGACTAGGATGCGGAGAAAGGGGAGCCCTCTTACGCTGTTGGTGGGAATGCAAAATGGTGCAGCCACTCTGGAAAACAGCATGCAGTTTCCTCAAAAAGTTGAATAGAGCTACCCTACAATCCAGCAATTGCACTACTAGTTATTTACCCCAAAAATACAAATGTAGTGATCCAAAGGGACACCTGCACCCCAATGTTTATAGCAGCAATGTCCTCAATAGTCAAACTATGGAAGAGCCCAGATGTCCATTGACAGATGAATGGATAAAAAAGATGTGGTATATATGTGTATATATATATACACATATACACATACACACACACACACACACACACACACACACACACAATGGAATACTACTCAGCCATCAAAAAAAATGAAATCTTGCTATTTGCAACAATATGAATGGAACTAGAGAGTATTATGCTAAGTGAAATAAGTCAATCAGAGAAAGACAATTATCACATGATCTCACTCATATGTAGAATTTAAGAAACAAAACAGAGGATCATAGGGGAAGGGAGGGGAAAAAAAAAAGATGAACTCAGAGAGGGAGACAAACCATAAGAGACTCTTAATCATAGGAAACAAACTGAGGGATGCTGGAGGGGAGGGGGCAGGGGGATGGAGTAGCTGGGTAATTGACATTAAGGAGGACACGTGATGTAATGAGCACTGGGTGTCATATAAGACTGATGAATCACTGAACTCTACCTCTGAAACTATATGTTAATTAATTGAATTTAAATAAAATTAATAAATAAAAGATTCTTAAGTGAGTTTAATGATGCATATCTGTGTCTCAGGATTATAGACATTTAGTCTTTTAATTCCATCACATGGTAGTTGAAGGCAGGCTACATTTATTCTTTATGATTATTATGTCTATCTCACTAGTGGATGGCACTGCACAGAAAAGAGTTTAAAGGAATAACTCAACAAACAGCACATGCATAAAGCCATACAACTTCCATTTCATTCAGAATTTTAGTGCACAAAATTCAATCACATTTATAACGTAATTTATTTGTTATGAGACAAGCAAACATTTTCTACAGTTGAAGAAACAGAGGATCAACAGGATGAATTGACTTTCCACAAATCTAGAACTCAGGACTTTTGAGCCCTAGAGCATTGAATGAAGAGTGGTGACACACTTAGCCCTGGTCCTGACTTCCAGTTCAATGTGTTCACCCTCATATTCTGTTGAGGTGTCACTGATCTGTGAACTTTCTTTGAAACAAATCCACAAAGTTGGGAAACACTGATCTCCCAGTCACAAGAAGGGGATATTTGAGAAGGGAAAACATGCCTCCTATGAAAATAACATCATGAAAATCAACTCTTGTTAGAATAGAGAGCCCTTTTCTAAGTGTTCCAATAGGTGGAAAAAAAGAAGGAACCTGTTAGTGGGTAAAGACTAGAAAACCAAAAGAAACATTGGTATCCAGAACCTTACCACTGGTCTGAAGATGAGAGGTTAGAAGGAAAAAAATTACAAAAATCTAGGATTTTAAAGATGATCTTGCCAACTGGCTTAGGGAGATTGATCTCCCTAAAAAATGAAACTATGTCCTATGGACCAACCATATGACTGAAATTGTCATTATTAGACAGTACTCCTTATAAAGTTTGTATTGATCTTAAGGCTTGCCATCTTACTATACTCATACTCTTGGTATACTCTTTTATAATATACTCTCTTATTTCTAACAATGTCTTAGATTATTTTGGGGTTTCTTTAGTAGATAATCTTCTCTTTAAAATACATTTTCTTTCTTTTCAATCCTTATATTTTAAGTTCCTTTTTATGTTATACTACACTGTCTAAAACATCCAGTTTAATGATAATAGAAACAGTAAGTGTAGGCATCCTTGTATTTTTGATTCTATAGTAAATGCTTTCAGTGTTTTCCCTTTAAGAATGATGCTCTTTCATTCATTGGTGGTAAATATAATTTATCAGTTTGAGGATATTTTTTACTATTCCTAGTTTGTTATTATTATCATTTTATTATAATTGTGTTTGATTTTTATCATATTCCTTTATGCTCTAAAGTGATGATTGTATTTTTCTCCTTTAACTAGTTTATGTGTTGAATAATATTTATAGATTTTGTTAACATTAAAGTACCCTTGCGTTTCAAGAATAAATACAAATTGATTGTGAAATATTATCTTCCTCATACCTCACTGGATTAAGATTGGCTTGTTTTCTTTTTAAATTTCTTTTATTCTGTACTTTTCTACTTTGGAACCAATGTGATACAAATAACAGAATGAACTAGTGAATTCTTTGTCAATTCTCTGAAAAGATTTGTTTAAGATTAGACAGATCTATTTCTTAAAAGTATGTTAGAATAGGCCTCTAAAAACCAACTGGGGCTGGAAACTCATTGTAGAAAAATTTTTCACTCTTGGAGTTCTGAAAATATTCTAAGATACTGTCTCCCTCTTAACTTTTGAGTCAGTTGAGTCAGCTAACTGCAAATATTTGTGTAGTTGTTTATCTGTTCTAAGTTTAAATTTATTAGCACAAAAATATTCACAGTGTGCTTTTATTATCTATTAGTTTATTATAAATAAATAACAATAAATAGGTAGATAAATAGATCTTGTAGTCTGTTGTTTCTACTGATACCCACACTTGATGGGTTACCTTCTTCATTGCTTAATGATCATTTATTTTTGTTTAATTACTTCACATGGGTTACAAAAACTTTCCTCCAAGAAGGTTTGATTCTGCTGGTAGACATCGGGACCACTTTTATACAAACCGTACCCCCTACATTCCAAGGTTACTATCTCTACTTTTAATACCAGCTCAGTTTCACTAATACTTGGCATAAGATTCATAATCTAAACAGTGATTTTACGATACATGTTCATCACCAGGGCAAGCCCACACCACCCAGAAAAATACTGCCTTGTCTCCCCAATCCCAGCTCTATTTTTTGTTTCCACAATGCAGTTTTTCCTGGGCACAATTCATTTAGTCTATAGCAGAAGTCATCCGTGATACTTTAAAATAAGGTCAATATTTACTCATCTGTCTGGCAAATATATGTATTATAATCATGAGTTAAGTATGAAACAGTAAAAAGGAAATTAATTGATATTTATTCTATTTGTGTAACTCTACAATCATCTGATTTGCATCATAAATGAAGTCTTAAGTAAAATTCAAAAGGAAAAAAATTTGTCATAGCCACTAAAAGGCAATTGGATAATATCCCATCAGCATGCAAGAACAGTGTTAACCACTCAGTTTTTAGAAGTCCTTCATCTATATCATGACACTACATGCACCTTCAACTTCATCACTAACTCTCAGTAGCTAGTAAGCATCAGCATTAGATCTTAATTGGCAATCAGGACTTCTGGTAGGGCAGGCCTTGTTGAATTAAATCTGAAAGTACTGACCTAATTTCCCAGACATTTAGAAAGTATCATGGTCTTGATGCTTTCTAGTACACACGGGCTGCAATGGCCCCTTTCATTGCTGTCCCACTGCTCTGAAGAGCAGACTGCTTCTGCAAGAGTTCTACAGGATAAAAGTTGTCTTTAGAACTTAAGCTTTCACAATTTATGGTAGAAGCTTAATTATTCTACCATAAATCATGAGTGATTTCTGATTTTGAATCTGAAACAGGTCTGACGTGTCCACTTATTCTTTGGTTGCCATGCAAAATTGGTACAAATTAGCCTGCACATCCCATAATACTCACTATAAATTTCTTTTGCCAGAGAAACTGATGAACAGAAATAGTAGGTTCTTGGTAGTTGTAGGAACTAATGAGATTGACACTCTGTTTTTTTCTACTGGGAAAAGAACTTGGCGTAGTTCTCATTCTTCATATCTTTGTTACAATGTGATCCAGGGACTCAACGTTATTGGCACCAATTTGGGTCACAATCCGGATGTACTAAATTAGAATCTGCACTGTAACTAGATCCAGGTAACTTTTGTGAGCATTAATGACTGAGAAGCAGTGCTCAATAGATCTCAGGAGGCTATCAACCAGCTCTGATTATAGTAATGATGATTATAAAAATTGTAATTATTACTATTATATTTGTTAATAATATGGTACTCTTATTATGAGATAGATATATACCTTATAGGAAGGGCACACTCTACCACCCAAGGCAGAAAAAGGAGTGGGTTTTCTATAAATCTTACTACAGTGATCTCTGTTCACATAATATCTTGCATTGATGTAGGTCCTACAGCATTGAGGAATGGGTTCCTGCACTCCCAAGACCTCATGGCATTTCAGAAGTAGCTTGGGGAGGAAAAGCAGCCTTGAGACAACTCGGCTGGGCTGGGTCTGGAGAGCCTGGAAAGGATGGGGTGACACACAAGCCTCCCTCCCTTGGAAGGATGGACGTCACAGTGCTGGATGCTAGATGGATACACACGGGTCAATTAACATCTTCCCCTCCGGGACCTATTGACCCTCCCTATCTCATTTTTCATTTCTTGCCAAGAAAAGGACAATTTTAAACTCACTATAATAGTCAAGTACTTTTTTTCGGCTGCTTTCTCTGTGAAGTAAATAAAATAAACTGAGGCATTTGCTTCCTTGAAAGCCTACTCTTTACCACTTCATTAGGCCTCTTCCCACTTCAAGACTAGATCCTTCCTCTGACTTCCTACCATCTCCTATCAAACTGACTCTGAACTTCCACATTCCACGAAAAAGAAGGAAGATCTCTCCCCAGCAACAGCATACTAAGTACCACTTGCAACCAATGAGAAACCACCACAACCCTGAACTCTTTTTCTTCTCTAATGAATTTCTGTTCAAAACAACCCTTCCCACTTTCCTCCTAAAACCTAATAAAACCTCACCTTCCCTTTGTTTCTTCATACTTGCCTAGGGTTTTGCCATTGCTTGCATGTCCTGAATTGCAATCCTCTACTATTCCTGAATAAACTCATTTGTTTGCTACTAAAATAACTGGCTATTTTGTTTTTTAGTTTGATACTAGCAATGTGGCTTCCTGCATTGGCTATTCAATGGGGAAGGCCGGCATATTGATTTTGGAAAATAGAATTGAAACGGCATGATTGCTATATGAACCATTCGGTCTCTGAATTAATCAACTATCAAAGAAAATTGGAAGTTTCTTTCTCTCAAGAGTGATAAGACAAGCGTTTCTCCTTTTGGCAAAAGAATGTAGAGGGCTGATCTATTGTGCCATCTGAATATGTATATTGAACTGTTATATTTCTATTAAATATTTATCAAATTTTCTTTAATAACAAGATATTATTGTGCTCTAATGCCAAGTGAAAAAATACAAATGCAATATGAACATGACAATGTAAAACTATATTCAAACATTAATTTACTTAACAATTATTTACTCAATGACTGGTACCTACCAGGAAGTGTGCAAAGTTCAGAAACAACAAAGATAGGAAGTCAAGGGTGATGTTTGGTCAGTACTAGGATGTGACTTTGGCCAGGGACCCAGGAATGCCAGAATCCAGCCCTGCCAATCATCCCTCTTTTCCCGGGAAATTGAAGTACCAATTACTAACGTAAGTACAAGAGCTATGGAGATGAACTCTCAGTTAAAATTACATTGGAATATCTGAGCTTATACTCAAAGTAATAAAACCAACTTACGCATTATCAGCCATGGTTCTGGCAGGAAACCAGTATACACGCAAAGGGCTGAACAAAAGAGAATCTAATGAAGAGACTATTCAGAGAAGGTTGGACAGGATTAAGGAAACAAGGGAAGATGAGGTACCCAGGGACTAGCAGCAGCAGGAATCTTTTACCATTCCAGGCCTGACAGGTCAAGGGGAAAAACTAGAATCCAGTGAGAATTAGAACCTTAGAAACAAGGCTAACGGGAGCTACCATCGGCAGAAATGTACCAATGCCCCAACTTTCGCCAAGGTGGGGGAAAAGGGAAAGTTACCTCAAACTCTCTTGGCTCCCACCTTCCCAATCTCCTGTCAGTGCCTCCCATTGGCTGAATCCAACCAGAAGCCCAAGTGACATCATTTGTAGAAGTCAACCTCCTGAAGCAGGGCCAAATAGGGTATGATTTACACTTTTAAATCCCCCTGTTTGTCTCAAACTATAAATTATGGGAATGGAAAATTCTGAAGTGCACATGGTATTCCCATGGAGAAGTTCTCATGCAGACAGAGAAAGATATCCCAGCCTCCAAGATATTTGGCGCTGATTTGTGTTGACGATTCTGCTGTAATAAGTGGAAGACATAGCACAACAAAATGTGCATCCTTCCCTGAGGAATCAGTACTGCCTAGGAACATGACAAGCAGAAAGGTCCAGAGAAACACAGTGACCCAGCTTGCTGTAAACCAAGACTAAGCAGCAGCCTGACTCAGATGAGAAGTTCCTGCTCCTTCAGGGGGTTGTAGCTGGGCAGTGGGAAGTCACACAGTTTCTGACATGTTGAAGGTGGAGGTGCTCCTGTTCCTCAAGAGGAATATAATTAATGACTAGGGTTTATGTATGTAAAACATATCAGTCTTCTAAAATTCAGAAAGAGGTTGTATTTATATTTCCTAATAAAGATAATATATCCAACAACAAAAGCTGCTTTTACTTATGACTGTTGAGAATACAAGTCTAGAAGAAAAGTTTTAAATATTAAAAGTTTTTATGGTTAGACTGCATATATTTACATCTTGCAATGCAATATTTACACAGATGATATAAATAGTTCACTTATAAGATTCATAAATAATATTTACAAAATATTATCTGGAGAAATGTAGTTTCATGAAGATTCAATGTGAGTAAAAAACTAGTCTCAATCACTGCTAATGAGACAATAAAGAAATAAATTGATAAATAAATTTCAGAAAAAGAAAAGGATTTTTTTTTTTAAGATGCATAGTTCAAAAGGTACAATTTTTGAATTCTTTCTCTAGATGTTGCTGTCCTAATTTTCACTTTGGAAATAAAACAAGAATCTGTGTTCTGAATAGTTTTTAATTTTTTTTTTTTTGCAAATTACATAAAAGTCTGCAGTAATGATTAAGTAGACTGAATTTTAAAAATAAAAAATTTCAAATATAGCAGAACTAAGCTTGTCTACATCCAGAATAACTAGAGAAAAGGTTATTTTTCATAATGGGCCATTTCATTGGCCCACTGAAAACTATAGTCATGTATCTCAACTGGTAAAAAGCAGCAGTCAAGGATGAGGCACAAGATTAGAAAATTAGCTGAGTTTTACTATGCCAACTCAAGCATTATGCTACAATTCAGTCTCCAAACAACACATTATCATAAGCAAAAATGATGTGGAGTGAGTACATTAAAATTCTATCTGAAAGGAGTATCTGCTTTTGCCCTATGTTCACAGGCTTGGAAGCATTTGTCATAAGCAGAATAGTCCAGCAATGACTCACAGCTGCTTCTCAGAGAGGCAATGCCCATGACGTAAAAGAAAACATGTATAAGAGGATGATGGGTCTCTGATACTTAGGATGGAAATGGAAATCTATTTCCTTTCACTGTGGTGATGGAAATGTGGAAAGAGCGAGAAGATAAGGAACAGCAGATAAATTGACCAAAACAGTGAGGAGCTTCCTTTAAACATGTGCCCCGTGTATCCCATTTGCAGTTAGAGCTTTAATTATTTAAAATAGACTATTTCTGGGTGCCTGGGTATCTCAGTCAGTTAAGCAACCAACTCTTGATTTCAGCTCAGGTCTTGATCTCAGGGTTGTGAGTTTAAGCCCCATGTCAAGCTCCACACCCAGTGTGGTGTGGAGCCTACTTAAAAAAACCAGTGTGGAGCCTACTTAATAAAAAAAAAAAAAAAAATACAATAGAATATTTCTAATTGGGAGGTGAGGCAGTGAGGAGGCAATGTAAAGGAAAACATGTATACAAGGATGATGTGTCTCTGATACTCAGGATGGAAATGAAAATCTATTTCCTTTCACTGTGGTGATGGAAATGTGGAAAGAGGAAGAAGATAAGGAATAGCAGGTAAATTGACCAAAACAGTGAGGAGCTTCCCATGAATCCCGTTAGATTCCTGGGATCCTCCCAATCTCTAGCTCTAATTAATTAAGTTCTGAGTAATGTGTGGTCAGCACAACCCAATTGGCTTCTATTTGTTTCAGTGATGTTAGTGTGGTTTCTTTAAACTCTTGAAGTCAAAGGTTAAATTTATAACAACTCATTCCCCCCACCAGAAAACTTAATGGTTTCAGAGACATAGAGAATATTCAATGACCAGGTCTGGATTGAGAGGGATTGATTTGTGCTGTGATGTGTATAAGCATATCAAGTTCTTATCAAGGAGCATTTTCTAGAAATGCTTTCATCTTATTTTAAAACAGTTCATTCTATAAACAAGAAAGTCACAAAAGCATTGTAACTGAAGAATTACTGGTATTAACCAATACACACACATATTATTACACATATGCAACACAGAACAGTAAAGCGTTTTTTATTTTCAATCTCACTTTTCTTTGAAGTTGAAAGTTTTCCTTGGCAGCACCCCCGTTACACAGAACTCATCTTAAGTTCACATGCTAATTGGAGTGGTCACTAACTTCCTTTATCCAAAAGAGTAATAAAAGTTCTCATATCTCTATGATAGGCGGTTACAATTTAGAGCCAGCCTTCTATGTTAAATACACATGAAGATGAGAAATTGAGCTTTTCTCTTTCTTGAGATTTACATTCAAAGAGATGGTGCCCAGGTTCTTGAAAAAGACATTCTTGGGTAGAAAAGCTGGCAAAAGGCTTTTTAGCTTTTAGAAAGATTTCTACATACATATCAAAAGAACAAAGAAGGAATGCAAAAATAAAAGTTTTCTAAGGCAAATAAGCTCTAAGAAAAAGTAAGGGGGGAAGCCTCTTTAAAAACTCCATTTTTTTCCTCTTTAGATTTGTATGCACTTGACAACAGTACATATGATTTTGAAGAACTTTATTTCTATTCTATGATGAGGGAGTGGTTCTGGGAAAGAAAGAGGAACTGCTGCCTAAAAATAAGAAAGATGATGGGACGTCTGAGTGACTCAGTTGGTTAAGAATCTGACTCTTGATTTTGGCTCAGGTCATGATCTCAGGGTGGTGAGATCAAGCCCTTCATTGGCCCATGTCAGGCTCTGAATGGGCATGGAACCTGCTTAAGATTCTCTCTCCCTCTGCCCCTCCCCCCTCTCACTCTCTCCCTCTCTAAAAAAAAAAAGAAGAAGAAGAAAGATGAGAGGGGACAACTGCATATTTTTTTCAAACAGTGTAACTTAGTTCTCTTTTAATCATCATTTACTATCTTTCTTACTTCTTTTATCTCTTCTCCTTTCTTTCTATGAGAAAAAAAAATCAAGAAGTGGGGCAAGAGCAAAAGTCATCACTTCTAGGGTGGTGGATAAAGAGAGCCTGGTCTCGAGTCATCAAGTGAATCACCAAAGTCACAAAACCCGTAAGTGGCAGACCTGGTACTTAGACCCCAGGTCTTTTGACTGCATATCTACTATGACTCAAAATGAAAATCCTTGTGTGTTTCTTATTTGTTGCATAAATATAAGAACTGTGCAAAAATATGTAGAAAATAGAATTCAAAGCATAAAAATATTATAGACATGCATACATATATGAAAAACAGAGGTTTCAGGATATGCTTCTTCTCTCCTAAAGTTCTTTAAACAGTGATACATTTCCATCCAAATTAGGATTAATTTAACTGTGAAGTCATGTTCATTTGCTCTTACTTGTTTTATATTAGTTTTATATTAGTAATCATTCTTTTGAAAAGAGTTGCATTGCTAAAAGGAAAAGAATTTGAGGAAGAAGGGAGAAATAATGCCACAATCAAGTCTGATCTTTACAACCTGAAATCATGGGTATGGAAAATTAGTACTTTGGGATAAATACAAAACTCCCTGTGATCATAAAACTGCAGGGGGTAGCCCAGAAATCAGAAGGCACAAGAGTTTATAGCTAATTTATTCCATTTAGCTTTTGATTATAGCATTTACCTAGCAAGTAGGATCCAATTAAGGTGTGAATCATAATGCACCTGGGGACAGTTGTCTGCATGCCTGGAGCTCTCTGCCACCACATGGGATTTTACAAGGCACTCCAGGGCACCGCCAAGAGAGGAGCCAACAAAAGGCTCAGAACCTAGTAAGCAAGACTTGAAAGCACTTCAGTGTTCTTTTCTTGAAGAGCAAAGACTTGTTTGGGCAGTGCTGCTTACTCATTCATATTATTAGGAGCTGTCAAGAGCTCTTCCTAACAGACTAATAATAGCCTGAGGTCTAAAATCTCTGTGAGATGCTAGGGAAAAAGACTCCTCAAACTTCCCTTTCACCAGAGCCACCCTGTGGAGTTACTATTTCATTCTTGACGCTGATGTATTATGCTTATTCTAGGGTAAGGTTCGACATTACGCTTGACAGAGACAAGGGCCATTATCTGTGCGAAGCAGTGACAACTGTGAGAATTTTGCCTTTGTTCCATTTCTTACAATGCCTCATCCTACAAGGACAATGCAGAATATGGAAAAGATAGAGAATAAGGCTCGACTATGAGTGCTGTGGGTCAGTTGTAGGCCAGCTGGCAGGCAGCCAAAACTCTCTGAAGCACCAGGGAGGGAAGGAGGTTCCTTTTCCATTCTCCAGAAAAGGAAGGTTTCACCCATCAGTTCTGCTCACTTTTGGGGGTACTGTAGAGAACAGGCACATTCACTGAGGATCAAGCCAACCTCCCCTCCACTTAGGTTCATGCAGCACACCAGTGCAAGCTCTTCTGAGCATTGTCTGCCCTTCTCTTTGGCTCTTCCATTATTTTTTTCCTTCTACTGGGTTATTCCTTTCAGTACACAACATGCTGTAACATCTCTCGTCTTAAAAGAAAACTCTCTTGGGGCGCCTGGGTGGCTCAGTCGTTAAGCGTCTGCCTTCGGCTCAGGTCATGATCCCAGGGTCCTGGGATCGAGCCCCACATCGGGCTCCCTGCT
The DNA here is from genome assembly GCF_004348235.1 of Phoca vitulina. Classification (NCBI taxonomy): domain Eukaryota; kingdom Metazoa; phylum Chordata; class Mammalia; order Carnivora; family Phocidae; genus Phoca; species Phoca vitulina. Next base: position 27,480,899 of record NW_022589704.1, read on the forward strand.
CGGTGGGAAGCCTGCTTCTCCGTCTCCCACTCCCCCTGCTTGTGTTCCCTCTCTCGCTGTGTCTCTATCAAATAAATAAATAAAATCTTTAATTAAAAAAAAAAAAAAAGAAAACTCTCTTTTGTCCACCCCCTCCTACCAAACACTGCCTTATTTCTCCACTCTTTTTGAAGCAAAAATCCTTAAGCAAATTTTCTCTACTTGCCATCCCTATTTTCTCTCCCTCTGTTCTGTCTTGGACTCACCCCAATCAGGACTGTATCCACACAATTCCAATGCAAGTGTTCTCATCAATGTCACCAATAACTAGGACCTCTACTTAACAAATACAGCGATCGGTTCTTCGTTCTCAACTTGCTCAACAATTGATCACTTCCTCCAAATGTTAAATTGCCATAGGCCCTCAATCTTAGGACTCTTCCTTCTCATTATTCATACCACTTAATCATTTGGTCCCATACCTTAAGTAGAATGCACATATTGATGATTCCCAAATTTGTATCTCTAGCTTTGATCTCTCTCCCAACCTTCAAACTTGGATAGTCATATATCTCCTTTGTATGTCCACTCACATGTCTAATCAGCATTTCATACTTATCATCCCAAACCAAAATCCCTCCTGGATGCTTCCCTTTCTTTAATACTCCACAATTGCCACTAATTGCCTCTCTTTTCAAAGTATATTCAGAATCCAACCACTCTTCCCAACCTTTACTGCTACTACCTCCTTAATCCACACAACCATCCCTTCTGGTCAGAATTATCTTGATAAAACCTAATTCATGGGCACCTGGGTGGCTCAGTCATTGGGTGTCTGCCTTCGGCTCAGGTCATGATCCCACGGTCCTGGGATCAAGTCCTACATCGGGCTTCCTGCTCAGCGAGAAGCCTGCTTCTCCCTCTCCCACTCCCCCTGCTTGTGTTCCCTCTCTCACTGTCTCTCTCTCTGTCAAGTAAATAAATAAAATATTAAAAAAAAAAAAACCTAATTGATCTCCCTGATTCCATTCACTTTCTACAGTCTAATCTTAACACAGCAGCCAAGGTAATCCTTTTATTTTCTTTTGTACTTTTTAAATTTTATTCAATTAGCCAACTTATAGTACATCATTAGTTTCAGACATAGTGTTCAATTTATCAGTTTTGCATAACACCCAGGGCTCATCACATCACATGCCCTCCTTAATGCCCATCATCCAATTACCCAATATCCCCACCAACCTCCCCTCCAGCAACCCTCAATTTGTTTCCTATAATTAAGAGTCTCTCATGGTTTTTCTTCCTATCTGATGACTTCCCATTCTGTTTTCCCTCCCTTCCCCAATGTTCCTCTGCCCTGTTTGTTATATTCCACATATGAGTGAAACCATATGGTAATTGTCTTTCTCTGATTAACTTATTTCACTCAGCATAATACCCTCCAGTTCCATAAAGAAGATGTGGTATATATATACAATGGAATATTACTCAGCCATCAGAAAGGATGAACACTTACCATTTACATTGATGTGGATGGAAAAAGGTAATCCTTTTAAAACGTAAGTTAAATAATGTCATTTACTTACCTAAACCTTCCAAATGGCTTTCCATCTCACTAAGAATAAAATCTTTCACTCTCCTTCCTTCCAACTGCACTGGCCTTTTTGTTATTCATAGAACCCATCAAGCATGCTCCCACCTCATGGCCTTTGTATTTGCTTTCCCTTTGGCCTGGAAAGCATTTGTCCAAATAACCTCGGCTCAATCCCTCATATTTTCAAGTATGGCTTCAAAACCTGTTACATCATCACAGAAGCCTTCACTGACCACTACTTTCCCATCCACCCATTCTCTCTTCTCCCATGTATCTGCCTTCATTTTTTTCTTCATAGTACTTCTCACCATAAGATATATATGCCTTAAAAAACTTATTTATCATCTTTTGCCTTGCAAGAGAATGTGAATATGAACTTCATGAGAGCAGGAATTTCCTGCTTTTGTTCTCTGTCATAACCCCAACAGCTAAAAACAGTGCATGACATATAGTTGTCACTTAAAAACAGTTTTGAAATGAATGAATGGATGAATCATACTGTGGCTCTCTATAAGGATCTAGAGGGTGAAGATTTTCTCTGTGTTCATGTTAATATAGGGAAGCTGAAGGGACTCCATTTTGGAAAGGCTCCATCTTTGTAGTTTTTCTGCTAGATCCCATTTCTGAATAAGCCAAAGAAGCTATGTTCTTACTTCAAGGGGAAAGCAAAAAAGTTACTCATTCTCTGAGTTTTGTCCTAGGCCCCAAACACCTGATAACATCTAAGAAGAGCCAGATCCCAAACATGTTCCAGGATGTTAATTTCAAACAAACCTCAGCGGATGCTGGCATCTATATCCCCTACCTTTGCTGATTTATGGAATAACACCTATGGTTCACCTGACACTCACCTTTGATTGGACCCCTACCTTGGATTAGGAACATGTACTCTAGATCCCCTTCCAATATAAACCCCTAACTCCAAGCAACAATGAGACTTATTCTCCTTTCCTTTCCAAGTCTCACAGACACTCCATCTGCTATTCTCTGTCACTCACCCCATTCAATAAACTCTGCTTTCACTTCCTCTGGTTCCTGTTTGATTTCTATCCTGCATGAAGCCAAGGACTCTCTTGGCTGGTCCTATGGGACCCCTGCCCCTGGGTCCTTGGACCCAGCCTGCTCACATCAATATTAGAATTCAATTTCCCCATTTCACTGGCTTCTAGAATGCTTACCACCAAATTGGAGACTTAACTTTTAATCTCAACCCCAGCTTCCTTCCTCCTTCTTAATTATGTTCTTTCATGACTTTCCAATTAACCTCTTCTTATTTTGTAATTTTATTATATTAATTTTTGGTACCTCCCTTAATTCCATTCATTAAATTTGTAGACCATCAGCAAGGCTCTTATATTTCATGGTTAACAAATAAGAAAACTTAAAATGGGGCACCTGGGTGGCTCAGTTGTTAAGCGTCTGCCTTCGGCTCAGGTCATGATCCCAGGGTCCTGGCATCGAGCCCCACATCAGGCTCCCTGCTCCACAGGAAGCCTGCTTCTCCCTCTCCCACTCCCCCTGCTTGTGTTCCCTCTCTTGCTGTGTCTCTCTCTGTCAAATAAATAAATAAAATCTCTAAAAAAAAAAAGAAAACTATTAAAATATCAATTTTTATTTTGTGATACAAAGAATTTTAAGAGACCTCTTCAGATCACTCATAAAGATGCCTTCAAGAGTCTTCCTAAAATAGTTTTGTGCTAGTCAAATAAGTAAATTAAAATTAACTTATTATTTGGGGTTTATTTCTGCAAAGAGCATGGGAAGATCAATTTTAGGAAAATAGTTAAACCCTATAGGAATATGAAATTCCAATATGATCTTTTTTCATGAGCTGGAATAATTTTCAGTGGTTTTCAAAGAGTATTTTCTTATTCGTAATATATTTTAATAATGATGTCGGAAAAATAGGCAAGTCTTTTTTTCCCCCCGCCAGAAAAGATGTATACACACTTACACATTAGGAAATAATTCCTAATCAGACTCTATTGATTTCCTCCTGGGTTTTGTGTTCATTTCTTGAAGAGATTTTTTTTCCACAAAGTAAACATATTTGCAAAAGAAAATGATTCAGATTTAGCCACATATTACTTTTGAATGAAAAGAACATTTCACCCATCAAACAACTGGTTATTGACTTGATTTAGTATTCCCTCCACCCTTGAACAAGCTAATGAACAACTATAAATTCCCTCCTTATAAACCCTTGAAACTGGCCTTTGATTTGAAGTACATTGAAAATGTGGGCTGAAGGACAGTCCAAAGAAAAATTATTCTCCAAATATTCTCTTCTGAATGATCACTGACTGCACAATAGTATACAAGTACACTCCTGATGAGTGTGTGTGTGTGCATTGCAAAGTAAAACATAATAAATACATAAGGTACATGTTGTATGTGAATTTTTTAATAAAATTTTTAAATAAAACTCCAAATTAAATTTTTTTCTTTCAAAGATATTTTATAACTATGTTAGATCTTAGTTTCACTCTGGGGTAGGTAGAATTTTAAGATGACCCCTGTCTTAGTCCATTCAGGCTGCTGTAACTAAATACCATAGACTGGGTAGCTTATAAACAGAAATGTATTCCTCATGGTTTTGGAAGCTGGAAGGCCAAGATTAGGATGCCAGCATGGTTGAGTGAGGGCCCTCTTCTGGGTCGAAAGTACTTCTCTCCAATTCTCACTTGATGGAAGGAGCAAGGTATCTCCCCGGGGCCTCGTTTATAAAGGCACTAATCCCATTTATGTGAGCTTTGCCCTCATGACTTAAGCACATCCCAAAGTCCCCACCTCCTAATACCATCATCTTTGTGGGTTAGAATTTCAACATGTGAATTTGTGGGACACATTTAGATCCTAGAAGGCCCCAAGATTCCCACCCACCATTGTACTCACCCTAATCCTCTCCCTTAAAATGTGGGTGGAACCTGTAAACATAATGGCATTTCACTCCTGTGATCAGGTTACTAATCCATTAATCAATTGGGACACCATCCTGAGTCGGTCTGATCTAAATCAGAGGAGACTTTCAAAGGTGAAGCCTCAGACAGATGTGCCCCTGCTGGCCTTGAAGAAGTAAACTTCCCTGAGTTCTACAGCTGCAAGAAATATATTTTGCCACCTGAGCATGGAAGAGGACACGGCCCCCAGATAAGAACCCAACCCCCAGGCAACACTTTGATTACAGCCTTCTGAGAAGCCCGGGCACAGAGGGCCCAGCTAAACCTTAACTGAATCCCTGATCCACTGAAACTATGATATAATTAATGTGTGTTGTGTTAAGTCTCTAAGTTTGCGGTACTTTATTACGCAGCAATAAGAATCTAATATACATGTCAAATTTAAATGTTAAATTTGATAAGTGCAGCAGCCTAAAAATATAGTTAAAATTTCTTAAAGGTTATATTCCGTGAGGGAAAAACAATTATTATTGTGGCAATACTAATTTAAAGTTTACTTCAACTATTGACTGGCACTGTGTATATTTTCTGACCATTGGTTAGGTAAAGTTGAAACCCATTGGCATCTTTTGATTTTAAATGTTTAAATAATTTTTTAAATGCTCACGGCAGGTAACAGAGCCAAAAAAAAATCTTTTAGAGTATCACACTTAATGCCTCTAATAATCAGCATGGCAATGAACTCATTTCTAATGAAATAAAAAACATTATAGGTTTGATTAAATATTGAGTAAATAAGTCATAATAACTTTGTGAAATAGGGTGGCAGGGAAGATGTGTTATTCTAGGACTAAAAATAACATCTATTTTTGCTGGCAATAATTCTCTTTTGGCTGAATTTAAGTTAGGATTCTCACGTGGTAGAATATCATCCAAAGTGGCAAGCTTGCCCAATTGAATGAATTATAATCCTACCCCTGATTTAAAGATGATAACTTTTAGCAAGTCTCACTTGTTAAACAAAGTCAGCTTTAGAATCACAGAATTAAGCACAATGCAATTCAAGTGACAGACATTACATCATATAAAAACTTCTTTATTTGACAGAGAGAGACACAGCGAGAGAGGGAACTCAAGCAGGGGGAGTGGGAGAGGGAGATAGAGAGGGAGAAGCAGCCTCTCCGCCGAGCAGGGAGCCCAACGTGAGGCTCGATCCCAGAACCCTGGGATCATGACCTGAGCCGAAGGCGGACGCTTAACGACTGAGCCAGCCAGGTACCCCTCATATAAAAACTCTTTAGAGGGCTACAGTCAATCAGGATCAACAGATGAATGGATAAAGAAGATGTTGTATATATATACAATGAAGTATTACAGAGCCATCAAAAAGAATGAAATCTTGCCATTTGCAATGATATGGAGGGAACTAGAGGGTATTATGCTAAGCGAAATAAGTCAGAGAAAGATAAGTACTATATGATTTCACTCATATGTGGAATTTAAGAAACAAAGCAGATGAACATAGGGGAAGGGAAGGAAAAATAAAATAAGATGAAAACAGAGAGGGAGGCAAACCATAAGAGATGCTGAACTATAAGAAACAAACAGCATTGCTGGAGGGGAGGTGGAGTGGATGGGGTAACTGGGTGATGGACATTAAGGAGGGCATGTGATGAAATGAGCACTGGGTATTATATGCAACTGATGAATCACTAAATTCGACTCCTGAAACTAATAATACAGTATATGTTAACTAAAATGAATTTAAATAAAAAAAAATTTTTTAAAGATGATAACTTTTAGCATGTCTCACTTAAAGTCAGCTTTAGAATCACATAATTAGGCACAATGCAGTTCATGTGACAGACATTACATCATATAAAACCTTTTACTCTTTAGAGGGCTGGAGTCAATCAAGATCAACAAGGAAGTTAAATTTGACAGACTGCCCAGATTCCAGTTCATCACCTAATCAAAGGTGTTATCATGGTCCAGCTCTCACACTTCTTAGAGATTCTAAGTGACTCTTGCTGAATCCATGCAACTTAAGACAGGCTGTCTAAGTAGTAATGGCACAAAAAGAGTTTGAGAGGAAAGACTAGTTATAAAATAAAGCTGTAACTGACTTTTTAAGATATTTTCCTTCTTACCTCTATAGTTTTTCTGTCTTCCTTCTGGTGATTGATTCATTTGCATGTGAAAACAGGTGACTGTTATTTGTTCTCATAGCAGCTTATTCCTGTGTTTTGCAGTACTTTGCATACTTGTTACTATTCAATAATTTGTAAATATTTACTTATCATACATCTTCTTGAGGATTCTCTGAGCTTCATGTAGACAAGTCTGCACATCTAGTATCTGCCACAATTTCCCTGGGGGCCAACAAACAACCAGCATAGAGGAGATATTCAGTAAAGACTTGCTTATGACTAGTTTTTAAGAGCTGCTTTTCTGAGATTTGGTTCTCCATTCATACTTTCCCCTGATTTCATCTCTATTAAAAATTCCAACAGAGGGGAAAAACATAACAGTGATTTCCTCTGAAACTCAAATTCTTCTAGGAGAGTAGTTCTTAACCAGGAATCATTTTTTCCCCTAAAATTCCAATTCCTACGTCCCATTAAATTAAAATCTCTGGTGCTTGGGGTTTAAGCATCAGAAATTTTTAAACCCCCAGATGATTCAGTTAGCACTGAGAATCACAGCACTAAGCCTGAAGTTCCCAAATTTTAGGGTACATAGAATCAGCTGGAGTGGCTGTAAAGAAGTTGTATATCTCAGTCTCAATGTGATAGTCTAGACAATTGTTTCAAATCATCTCCCTCCATGCTTTGGCACTTAAGTATGCAATGCCTTCCCACTATGGATGGGCCATAGTTTCCCACCCCTTGGTTTCTGCTGAGCCATGTATCTCGCTTTGGCAATGTTACCAGATACAACACAGACAGAGCCTTGAAAAGCACCTGTGTGATCCAGCCTGCACATGGCACTTCTTCCACTGCCACAGGGAAAATATGCTCTGCCCAGCTGGGCAGTCTCAGGAGGAGGATGAGAGACAAGTGGAACAGAGCCAAGTTAATCCAGCTGACTCCCAAATGAATGTGAAAGCCCAGACAAGATTAGCAGAGCTGCCAGGCAATCTTACCCTAGATCAGCTGACTCCCGTCAACCTACAGATATGGGAGCAAAAATACTTATTGAGTTTTTGTGTTTGTTCATAATGTAGCAATAGATAACTGATATAATCTACACAAAAAAATCTGATTTGGTGTCTACTTTGGTCATAATTCCTATGTCTACAAATGGTCAAAAGCTAACACAAACTCATTTAAAAATAAAATAATTTTCTGGCTTAAAAGGGAACAGTGCAGGAATCAACATAGCTTCAGCAATGACAGAATCCAAGTATTTAAGTGGTATTGTCAGAAATTTGTCTCTCTGTGTTAGCTTCATTCCCCAAGAGGGTCTCTGCAAGTGACAGAAGAGATAGTCACCAGCAGTTCCAGGTTTGCATTCTATGAGCCGCTCTCTGCTAGGGGAAACACCTCTTTCAAACGGGTGATGGACAGTGGGGAAGGTATGTGCTATGGTGAGCACTGTGAATCATGTAAGACTGATGAATCACAGACCTGTATCCCTGAAACAAATAATACATTATATGTTAATAAAAAAAATAGTGTCAAGAGAAGTCCAAATGTTATCATTTTCTTTGTCCTAATTGAATCTCCTGCCAATTCTGAACCAATTACAATAATTCTGATTACCTAGGCTAGGGTCTCATGATTATTTCTTAAACTGCAGTGGCATTATTCAAAACAGTCACATGGACTGAGAGTGGTGGAGAGCTTGTTCTGAAAAAAAAAAAATCTGAGTGCTGTTAGTAGAAGGAGAAAATCTTGCTTGAAAAGCCAAATTTTAGAGTTTCACAGTAATACGCACTAGGAGTTAGCACACTAGGTGATTCTATTTTGTGGAACTCCAGGATAACATTTTAAAATAATTATGGATAAGATCCTCCTACCTATAGGAATATTCAGAAGAAAGATGCATAATTTAGCCAGCTTTTTAAAATATTACAAACAACATTTTAGATATAGGATTTGTGAAGGACTGTTGGTTAATAATGATTAATGATTTCAACCCAATCCCTGGGACTTTACTACATGGTGGAGGTACTGGGCTGCTCTAAATTTTTATTTCTTTGTCACTTTTTAAGCTTTAGAGAGTTTATGGTATTTTATTGTTGTTTTGTTGTTGTTTTGACTAGTTTTCTTGGGTGGATAGGGGATGGAGATACTTTTTATTATCTTGCCCACTAACATGTAGTTTTGTTGCATTTGGCAAGAGGCTTAGTTCTCTCTACTTGACATAGAAGAACCACAAGTGAGACTCAAACAATGATGCCATTCATAATGGAATTTCTACTGTAAGACCCTCATGATGAAATCCTGGGGTCACAAGCCTAACATTCTAGAAAGTTATATCCTCATTCACTAACGAATCTAGTTCTTCTGTTTCAATAAAAGGGTAAAACAAATGAAAAGCAAAAAGTAAATACAATCCTTAGATTAAATTCAAGGAATGTATGACTTCTCTGAGACAAAATCATGTTGCCCGGCAATACCTCACTTCCCTCAAGTTCTTTTTTCTTCAATTCAAACCCAGAGTCCAACAATTTTTGAAGGTCATTTTCTTCTTACCAAATGTCACTCAATGATATCTTATTGTGAATTGTACTTTTATATTGACAATATCTTATTTAAGACTCAGAAAAATAAAAAAACATAAAATAATTTTTAAGATGCTTTTAAAAACAAAAAATAAATGGAACTGTTAAAAAAAAAAAAATGGGCCCAAAATGGTGTCACTTGGGTTAAACCCACCATATTTTTTTTTAAGATTTTATTTATTTATTTGACAGAGAGAGACGCAGTGAGAGGGAACACAAGCAGGGGGAGTGGGAGAGGGAGAAGCAGGCTTCCCACGGAGCAGGGAGCCCGATGCGGGGCTCGATCCCAGGACCCTGGGATCATGACCTGAGCCAAAGGCAGACGCTTAACGACTGAGCCACCCAGGTGCCCCTAAGCCCACCATATTAAACCAAGATTTATTACCTGACCCAATTACAGTTTCAACCTTTCCCAGAAATGTATCCTAACTAACCAGTTAGAAATTTTCTGGTCAGCATCAATGAGATAATCCTCCTTATAGACCTTGTCATTCCCTCAAAGAAAGGTGACCTTGCCTGAAATAATCCTTTTTTAAATTTATGACTTCCTTGTCCCAACCCTTCTCTGCCTTTAAAAACTTTTCTCTTTCTATAGCCCTCAGGAACTCCTTTCTATTACTGGATAGGCTATGGCCCGATTCATGAATCATTCAATAAAGCCAATTAGATCCTTACAATTTACTCAGTTGAATTATTATTTTTTACAGAACAATTTAAATATCAGTGATTCACCTATAAATTACTATTCTCTAAAGCAGTGGTACATAGTCTTTCATCAAAAGTCCTTACAGCAATTGAATGGAGATAATTAAAGCTCTATTCACTGTCAATTGATGGGCAGCTGGTGTTATGGGACAGGAAGCAACTGTAAAACATTACTTGCCACTGCTGCTGCATTCTATTGGTCAAAAGCAGAGCACAGGGCCAACTCAGATTTGAGGGTGGTGGGTTACAAAAGGGCCCAATTAACAGAGGAGTAGATAGTCATTTTCCCCCAAAATGGAGGAGGAGGCATATAACAATCACTATTCTATAGCAATTCTGAAATTCAGATGGTCCTGTGACCAATTCCTCTAATGCAACCCAGTTCTGCTTCCTAAGAGTACTTTTTCATGGCTTTTGGTCGGCCTACTAGGCTCCTGGATCTGAACCCTGAGTTAGGCTTCCTTTTCCGTAAGAAATGATCCATATTTTCAGCTCTGTAGGTTTCTGATTCTGCTTCTTGTCATTTGAGGGCCCATAGGCCTCTTTTAATTTGTATACATTAAGGTCATTCTTTGTGTTGTTAAAATTCTATAGATTCTGACAAATGCAAAATGCATATCTACCATTAGAATACAATACAGAATAATTTCACCATCCTAACAAATCCTATGTGCTTTACCTATCCAACCCTCCTCACTCCCCACATCCCTGGCAATCACTGACCCCACTATTATCTTTACAGTTTTGCCTTTTCCAGAATGTCTTAGGTGGAATCCTTGTCAAACTGACTTTTTTCACTTAGAAATAGGCATTTAATATTTATCCATATTTTTATATGGCTTGATAGCTCAGTCCTTTTTGGAATAGTATTCCATTGTATAGATATACCACAGTGTGTTTATCCAACTCACCTATTGAATAACATCTTAATTGTTTCCAATTTGGGGGAACTATGATAAAGATGTTATAAACGTTCACATGCAGGTTTTTGTGTGGAGGTAAGTTCTCAAATCAGTTGGGTAAATACCTAGGAGTGCAGTTGATGGATCCTTTGGTAAGACAAACTTCAGCTTTTCGAGAAACTGCCAAACTCTTGTAAAGTGATTGTGACATTTTGGATTCCCACCAGCAATGAATAACAGTTCCTTTTGTCCTCCATCCTCACATGAAATTGGTATTGTCAGATGTTTTAGATTTTGGCCATTCTAATGGGGGTGTGACGATATCTTGTATTAATTTGCATTTCCCTAGTAACAAAGGCTGTTGAACATCTTTTCATATGCTTATTTGCCATCTGTGTATCTTTTGTGGTGAAGTGCCTGTTCAGATCTCTTGCCCATTTTAAAAATTGGGTTCTTTATTTTTTTATGGTCAAGTTTAAGAGTTTTTGTATATTTTGAATATAAGTCCTTTGTCAGATAGGAGGTTTGAAACTATTTTCTTCTATCGGATTTGAAAGACAACTGCATAAAGCAATTATAAACAACAATTTTTCCAAATAAGGTCACATTCTGAGGTACTAGGAGTTAGGACTTCTATAGATGAAATTTGGGGGGGGACACAATTCAACCCACAACAACCAGCCTAGATCAGTCAATAGCCAGCCTTCCCCTAGACATGTGAGCCAGCCCAGCTAAAATCAGCAGAACCACTTGTCTGTCCACCCTAAATAAATGTGCTTATTGTTTAGACCACTGACATTTTGTAGTTATTTGTTATATAGCATCATTATGATAATAAATGCCTGGTACATGTACTGTGGACAGAATTTGAGAACTTAAGTTTTTTAAATTTTTACAATGGGATCAAAATGCCCCCCTAAAGAGAGTCACTCTGAAAAGCAGAAACCCCACTCAACTTTTCTTCATAGGCCCCAAGTAAGTAGAGAGAATAAGCAGCAGGTTAATAAAGGCCTCCTTTATTCTTCCTGAGAATCACTAAGGAAACCAGTATAGATTTCTACATACTGTGATACAGGGAATGGCTGAAGCCAATATCAAAGTTTTTCATGAAGATCAGCCAGAATGGTAAGCAGAGCAATGAGCTTGTCTAAACCACTTTAGGTAGAAAGGTAGAAGATTGTTTTTGAAAGAAAGGAAGGTGAAGGTTTGGTTAGGTGGTCAATAACTATAGTGGATTGATAAACAGTGTGTTGAAGGTATTCTATTCTCTTTATCTTTTGTATTCATATTAAAGAAGCAATTTAAGCCTCTTTTTTGTCTTTTTTTTAATTGAAGTACAGTCGACACACAGAGTTACATTAATTTCAGGTATACTACATAGTGATTCCATGAGTCTATATGTTATGCTGTGCTTGTCACAAGTATAGCTACCATCTGCCTCTATACAACACTATTACAATACCACTGTCTCTATTCCCTGTGCTGTAATTTTTATTCCTGTGATTTACTCATTCTTTAACTGGAGGTCTGTATCTCCCACTTCCCAAACCTCTCTCTTTTAATCAAGATATTTTTCCAGAAAAATTATGCTTTGTCTCTGTGTTATCTCTGAAGAGAAAGAACCAACCTCATAGGATAGACCATGCCCCAATAATAGAAAACATCTCTGTCCAAAGACTATACTGGAATTGCAGGCATGGGACCTAAAGGGAATTAATCTGCATCTGTGGACAGGAATTGTGTACCTACTTGCAGTAGAAACAGATTTCATAAGTGCCTGCCATTGTCATAAAACTCAAGATCAGTGTTTAGAATCTGCTGAGATAAAATTTGACATAATCATAATCCAGTCCAAAAAAAATCATAATCCAGTTCAATCTTTAAATAATATGCTATAATTACGTTTATTTGGCTATGCTACAAGGGAAACCATGACTTCCCTGCAGAACTACATCTAATGAAAGCCTGAAACATAAGGTTAGGTCCTGCCATAGCTGTTTAGCCTGTATTCAGAACCACATTTTTTTTTAATGTTTTGCTAGTTGAAATGCATTCCATTCCTTTTGTCAGGCAAGGTAGGATGGATTTCTTTACTGAAACCAAATTCGCTGGTGAGTGATTAGTCATGTATGTCAGGATCTTGTTTTCCTCCAAAAACAGTAACAGATCCTCTCCTGGATCCAGGACAAGAGTTTGAACTTCATGGAACTGCAAAAGCTAATCATGAATAACGTGAATCATTTTGCTTGTCAAGGAGGTATATAAGACTGTCGTTAAATGCAAACATGTGACATACTCATCATAACACATACTCATCAATGACAAGTCACTGATTTCATTGAAATTCTATTTCAAAAGAATTGATTTTTATTAAAAGTTGGGAAAAGCTAACAGGAATGTGGAAAATATTGTTAGGAAATACTTATGAGCAGCATTTATGAACAGCCCCTCTATGTAGAACATCATACCATCTGACTTCGACAATTACAAAATGGGAGAAGACATCTGCTCTGTTAAAGGGCTTAAGAGTCTTTGAGTAATGGGCAATATCAGGGCACTGGAGATCCTAGATAATAAAGAAGCTTTTCAAGTCTATAATGGTAGAAAAGGGGTAAGGAAATATGAAATAGTGGGGAACAGAAAGCAGTCTTTGTTTCACTCTGAAAAAAAATTCAGACTTGCTAAATGCATAATAACCAAGAGATTTTAGAGCTATACATCCCAAACTTCTCTCAGCAACTGGTGTCCTTCTTGGTCAGATGAATTATACCTCCTCAGCACTTCGTTTTTCTCCATGCAGCATCATTTGTCAGATTCCCCACTTCAGGTCTGTGTTCTTGCCACCTTGGAAGAGTGGACTTTCTGGGGCTGCCCCATGGTTCCAGTCTTCCTAGCAAAGTGCCATCTTGCCACCCTTAGCATCCTTAGTCTCCATACATTCTCCTTCCAGAAGAAGAAACCTCTCTATTAGAACTGGGGTGGGGCGCCTGGGTGGCTCAGTCATTAAGCGTCTGCCTTCCGCCCAGGTCATGATCCCAGGGTCCTGAGATCGAGCCCCACATCGGGCTCCCTGCAGAGCGGGGACCCTGCTTCTCCCTCACCCACTCCCCCTGCTTGTGTTCCCTCTCTCACTGTGTCTCTCTCTGTCAAATAAATAAAATCTTTATAAAAAAAAAAAGAACTGGGGTATATTTGAATATTAGCTTATGTTAACATGAAAAATTAGAATCATCAGACTTTGAAAAATATTAATAATTCCAACAAACTTAATGGACACAGTGAAAACATTTATAATGAATGTATAAGTCATTAGAGCCTATCTAACCCAAGTCATACATAACCACTGCTTCTCTTACTTTCATTAGCCAGCTCTTGTTTTTGTATCTCACTAGCACTTCCTCTAGAGGGGAAATAAAACCTTTTTCTTTTGTTTGTTATAATACATTCTTTGGGGGGAGGAGAGAGAAAGAAGGCTAGTAGTACTACTAACAAATTTTATTGATCTTCACTAGCATTTCCAAAGTTTGGCCTTCACTTTCATAAGAATCATATTTGAGCTGTTTGTTAAAAATACAATTTTATAGCCCATGTCACCCTTCCTAAATCATATATTTTTAGGAGCTGAGCCCTAGGAACCTGCATTTTTTACATGTTCTCAGCTAATTCCAAAGGATATTAAAATCTGAGAATCAGTGACCTCTACATTCTTTATGTCCTGCACTGACCTGAATAAACAGGAATGGATCTTAACACAAAGATCCTAGGGCACACTGAACATAGAACCTGCTTCATAAATTACTGAAAGACTCTAAATTGGTATTTCTCAAATGTCAGTAGATAGTCTTCCAAATTTCTTGGTTTTTTTTGTTAAAAATACAAGGTACTAACCACCACCCCATATCTATTAAATATGAATTTAAAAATAGGTCTCTTAGTGGAGTCTGGTGCACACTAAAGTGCTTTAACTCCTATATTATTAAATGGTACAGTGAAAAAAATTAAGTTTCAATTTGCTGAGTTCACAGTACTCAGGAAAATTGTCAGCTATTGCTACTCTCTTTTGTAAAGAATTACAATTTCTAAAATCAGGCCAATACAGGGCAACACCTTATCCAAAGTGACATGATAAAAACAGAAGTAAGGACAAAAGGCAGATTTATGTAAGGATGATCGAAAGAGGTCAATACAAAGAATGACAGCTTGGAAAATCTATTTGCTTGAAATCTATTTGTTAACTCTATATCCAAGACCTTATAGGAAGAAAAATATCCAATTGGGAAATAAGGCAAAAAGAGTGGGTGGCATGTCCTCCCCACGTCATTATGGGACATTGTTTAATAGGTTCCCTTAAGGATTAATTACAGCCTAGCCAGGTTTTGCACTGCCCTGATTTTTCCCTGCTGGCAGCATAGTGAAGAAGCAGGCAATGAATGACTGCACCAAAGCAAAGTCAGGGAGAGGCAAGAGCAGAACTCAGCTTGTCTCCAACCTATCCTTTGACTGCCCTTCCAGAAGCATCTGCACACAGCTATAGTCATCTACCTCTCACTCATCTCTAGCTCCCCCTAGGGATTCCTCAGGTATTGTTGATTTTGTTACTATTAGTTCCTAGCATTTATACATCTCTTTTACTTATAGTTTTTTCAGGGTTGATTTTGGGGCAGAGGAGTCAGAAACCCATGCCAGCCAGAAGCACCATCTTGACAGGAACATATAAGCTCTGTCCTGTGAAGAAACGGCTTCTTCAGAGTATTCACAGCCTAAAGAAAGCCTTGTGAGTTTGTCTAATTGATGGACCTCAGATCACATGTCTTTGCTCCTACTAAAGTGGTTTGGAGAGACTGAGTTGGCTTCTAACTTCAGATAGCAATACTAACTCTATGGGAAATATTTTGTGAAAGGTGTTCACAAAATGGTCAGCAGCTATGAAGCTGACAAAAGTCTACCACACTGATGATGTATCATACAATAAAGCTAATTGTTGTATTAGCTAGAAAATAAGCATTTTCCTTGAAGAACTTTAAAGAAACATATCTGAAGGGAATGAAGAATACAAATCACCATATATTTTCTATCAAGAATGAAATATTTTTTATACAGACACTCTAATTATTCCAACAATAGGTTACCATTTTAACAAACATGTAATGAGCTGAAAAATACTAAAATATATCATTTCTATCAAATACAGAATTGACACATTCAATTAAAAGTTAAAACATTAGTGTGATTAATCGCAAACTATTTCCAATTTCTTTCACCTTTCTGTTATCTTCTATTTCCCAAATTACCTCTTCAATTACTTATTCTATAAAAATAAGTCATTGTACAAGCCAACAAGTGTTTAGAATAAAATTAGGCAAAGGCTGTAGTATGATTTCCTAATAATTTTTCTCCTGAGACTTCCCTTACTCTCGCATGAATTCAGGTATTTAAAGGATGTTAGCTGGATTTTTTTTCAGCACTTCTGGAGCCTTAAATATACATCACTGTCACAAAAAGAAGCCATTGCATTTTTTCAGCACTTCTAGAGCCTTAAATATACATCACTGTCACAAAAAGATGCCATTGCATTTTTTTCCTTCATGGGGCAGGTAACTTTCCATATTTTCTACTGCAAGGTTCCTACTCCTGTTCCATTTAAGCCATCTATTCTGCATCTTTGTAAGGACTAAAAAATGTTTTCTAACATTTTTGTTTATCATAGCAAAGCACTATCTGAGATCGAGGTACAGAAGAACTGAGTGCCTTGTTCTTAGTTCCTTCATCAATGTGGTGACTGGGGGAAACACAGCATAAGGAGGAGGGACACCACAAGAGTGAGAGGAAGGCACTGAAGCAGTATCAGGAAGCACACACTAGCCATTCATTCTATCATTATTGGAAAGGAAAGGATGCCCCAACATGGTCAGGAGGGAGGTGCTGCTCAACACCACAAGAGAGAACTCCAAGGGCTCTAAATGGCAAAGAGTAGTGGTAAGGGGCAAGCTATGAGTCAGATGACTGAGGTTCTGGTGACGTTGCCAGTTAGGGCCAGAAATTGGTTTATGTTTAATCACTGCTGCTTCTTGCTTGAAATGGAAATCACTGGCTAACTTTAGAGAAGATACTGAGGACAGGTTTTATTTTAAAGTCTGAGCACATCAGTATAGAGAACTTGCCACTGACCTAGGATTTTGGAGTGTTTTATTCACAGTACACTAATAAGAGGCTCAAACTCAGAACCATCCACCATGAGAAAAGGATAATATGCCATGAAACAGACGTAACTTTAGAGAGGCTGAAATAGAGTAAGAACAGTTCAGAAACATGAGATCAGGCAATTATGATTAATATGAATTTCATTATTGTCCAGTGAAAGAAGAAAAATGGAAAAAATCATAGTGTGACCTCTTTTACTCATTATGAAGATAATTTATTATAGTAGGCAAAAAACAAGTAGATGCAGTGTCTCTCCAAGAAAACTGAGAATGGCATTATAATTACGTGCAGTAGAGAAGAGATCCTTTTGAACTTGTTCCCAGACTTTCCCTCTTACATGTTAGCCATGCCACACTGAGATAACATTTGGTTCAGAACTGCTTATAAATGAAACAAGCCATCAGTTTCAAGTCCACCCTGATTAATCTTGTTTGAGGATATTTGAATCAACATTATTAGCATAATCTTATAGTATCCTAGATAATAATGACAAGAAAAAGGGGAAAGAAAGGTGCTAATATCTCTTTATTAGCCTGGACTCCAATTTACTATCCATGCAAAAACAGAGAATATGCCTGATGTAGGAAAAAATTAACTAATGGTATAAGAAATTTAACTGGTGTCTAAGATCACCATCTTTCAAAAATGAGTAGTCAGTTTTGCTTATCATAAGCCCTAAAATGTTCCTAGCTCTTCCTTTCCAGAGCTTAGACACCAAATACATTAGTTAAAAAGTTACTGCTCCTTTGGAGGGACAGCATGGTGAAATGCCATGATCCCTGGCCTGGATGCAGAGTCCATTCCTGTTTGCCACTTACTCACTGCATCACCCTGGTCAGCTTGTTTAACCGTGATGGGCCTTGTTTTCTCAACAGCAAAATGACAAACATTCAGAGGGACTCAAGTATATTGCAATAATGGCCCCAATCTTCATTTCCATTCCTTTTGCCATATGATTTTGCAATTCCTCTTATTAAATAGGATGTATTCCCTGCTCCTTGCATCTGGTCTGGGCTTGCGACCAATAGAATATAACAGAAAGGACCTTATTCTCTAAATAATGGTAAAGATGTTGACAATATAATTTAAGAGAGTGACTTTGTCTACTCATATTTGACTATACTCATAACTCTAAATATTGAGTCAATAAGTTATCCTAGATTTGGGCTATTTACATAAATAAAAAACACAAAGACCTCAACTTCAAGAATCTATTATGTTACACAATGTGAAGCTTTCCCTGAGCACTTAGAATGATCCATTACTTTGTCTTTTTATTTTCCCCAAAAGAAAAAAAGCACAGAAAACTTTGAATCAAATTTCAAGTGGAACAGTGGAATCAATTAATGAGAAATCATCCCCTTGGCATAAAAATGTACTGGTCTTGTAGACATCAAATGCTGAAGAAATAAGGAGGATATTATAAACTTAACTAAAGAGGTGAAAGACCTGTACTCTGAAAACTATAAAACACTGATGAAAGAAATTGAAGATGACACAAATAGAAAGACATCCCATGCTCATGGATTGGAAGAACAAATATTCTTAAAATGTCTATACTACCCAAAGCAATCTACACATTCAATGCAATCCTTATTAAAATACCAACAGCATTTTTCCACAGAACTAGAACTAACAATTCTAAAATTTGTACAGAACCACAAAAGCCCTGGAATAGCCAAAGCAATCTTGAAAAAGAAAAGCAAAGCTGGAGGTATCACAATTCTGGACTTCAAGCTATATTACAAAGCTGTCATCATCAAGACAGTATGGTACTGGCACAAAAACAGCTACATAGATCAGTAGAACAGAATAGAGAGCCCAGAAATGGACCCTCAACTCTATGGTCAACTAATCTCTGACAAACCAGGAAAGAATGTCCAATGGAAAAAAGACAGTCTCTTCAACAAATGGTGTTGGGAAAATTAGACAGCTACATGCAAAGGAATGAAACTGGACCACTTTCTTATACTGTAACACAAAAATAAACTCAAAATGAATTAAAGACCTAAATGTGAAACCTGAAACCATAAAAATTCTAGAGGAGAACACAGGTAGTTACCTCCCTGACACCAGCTGTAGCAACTTCTTTCTAGATAGGTCTCCAGAAAAATAAACAACTGGAATTTCATCAAAATAAAAAGCTTCTGCACAGTGAAGGAAACAATCAACAAAACTAAAAGGCAGAGAATGGGAGAAGATATTTGCAAATGACATATCCGATAAAGTGTTAGTATCCAAAATCTATAAAGAACTTATCAAACTCAACACCTAAAAAAAAAAAATAATCTAATTTAAAAATGAGCAGAAGATATGAATAGACATTTTTCTAAAGAAGACATACAGATGGCCAAAAGACACATGAAAAGATGCTCAACATCACTGATCATCAGGGAAAATCAAAGCAAAGCTACAATGAGATATCACCTCACAATTGTCAGATGGCTAAAATCAGCAACACAAGAAACAACAGGGGTTGGTGAGGGTATAGAAAAAGGGGAACCCTCTTGCACTGTTGGTGGGAATGCAAACTGGTGCAGCCACTCTGGAAAACAGTATGGAAGTTCCTCAAAAAGTTAAGGGGCATCTGGGTAGCTCAGTCGGTTAAGCGTCTGCCTTTGGCTCAGGTCATGATCCCAGGGTCCTGGAATCAAACCCTGTATCAGACTCCTTCTCCCTCTGCCCGCCACTCCCTCTGCTTGTTCTCTTTCTCTGTCAAATAAATAAATAAAATCTTAAAAAGAAAAAAAAGTTGGGGCGCCTGGGTGGCTCAGTCGTTAAGCGTCTGCCTTCGGCTCAGGTCATGATCCCAGGGTCCTGGGATCGAGCCCCGCATCGGGCTCCCTGCTCAGCGGGAAGCCTGCTTCTCCCTCTCTCACTCCCCCTGCTTGTGTTCCGTCTCTCCCTC
Organism: Phoca vitulina; assembly: GCF_004348235.1. NCBI lineage: Eukaryota > Metazoa > Chordata > Mammalia > Carnivora > Phocidae > Phoca > Phoca vitulina. The sequence continues at coordinate 27,500,817 of NW_022589704.1, forward strand.
TTTCTGTCTTTCAAATAAAAAAAAAAAAAAAGAAAAAAGAAAAAAAGTTAAAGTAGAACTACCCTACAACCCAGCAATTGCATTAGCAGGCATTTACCCTATAATTTTACACCAAATTAAGGCAAAACTCTGTATACAGTGATTAGAATCTTGAATTGAATTTCTATTGTTTATGTACCTCTTACATTTAGTCTTTATTTGGAAGAATGTTATTCCTAATCAGAAAACTTCAGTCTCTGCCATAGCTCTTTGCAGTCTCAGCATTTTAGATGTAGTTTCATTAAACCATAAAATAATCTACTTTGCAATACACCTTTGGTGTCAGTACCTGAGGAAGGAGGCACTTTATCATTTTATGATTTTAGGATTCTGAAATTTTATTTTTTTTAATTTTTTTAAAAGATTTTATTTATTTATTTGACAGAGAGAGAGATAGCGAGAGCAGGAACACAAGCAGGGGGAGTAGGAGAGGGAGAAGCAGGCTCCCCACTGAGTGGGGAGCCCAATGCAGGGCTTGATCCCAGGATCCTGGGATCATGACCTGAGCCGAAGGCAGACACTTAATGACTGAGCCACCCAGGCGCCCCATAGGATTCTGAAATTTTAAATTCATTTATGATTTTAGAATCCTTGCCTCAACGCATGCCACCTGAGAATGAGCATTTAATTATGGTAATCTTAGCTTCTTTTCCACCAAAATAGATTTTTTTCTTTATTTAAACAAATAAGGAGACAGAATATAAATCATTGTTTGCTTTTTCATCTCTAACTTTAAGCATGAGCCACCACAGTGATCATTATGATTGACTGGCCAACATCCATTACATGGTCATTCTAAACACATAATAGTAAACTTTTTCCTTGCTATTGATGCTATAAGCACATGATTCAATTAGGGCTGAGGTGAAACAAAGTCTGCAGGAAACTTCTGAAAAATATTTCCTCACTCTCAGGAAGTAGAAGAGATAGTTGCTCTTGTCCTTTGCCCATTTTGTATTGCTTCTTTTATCTTTTTCTTATAAATTAGTTGAAGTGAGGTTTTTTTCACACACTAGGGAATATATAAACTAATTAGACAAATTAGTTACTTTCCTTAGATAGGAATTAAAAATACTCATTTTTTACTTTGTTGATAGATTTTGCAATGCAGAATCTTTTGTAATAGTTGATCTTTTCTTTGAGGCATTCTGGCTTTTGTTAGAAAGGCCTTTCTCATTCTGGAGTAATAAAAGAATTTTCCATGATTTCTCCTACTATTTTTTTAATTTTTTAAATATATTTTTATGAATTTTGAAGTTATACTGTTGTAACATAGGAGGTAGGAACCCATATGAGATAGAAATCCTATGTTCTTATTATTTTCCAAATTTATAGTTTTAAATTTTGATTCTGTATTTCACAGTTTAATACACAATTGCTCATCCTAAAAATAATAGGATGAAAGATATACTATTTTCAAAACTTCAATGACCCCCATCTTTGTTTCAAAAGTGTTATGAGTTCTCTGCAACCAACCATTAATATCACTAGTCATTTTTTTTTTTTTTTACATTTTCAATCATTCATTTTCACCGAACACTAAGGAAAAAATGAAATAAAATATTCAAAAAGATTGTTTGAACAATGCTATACTGGTATGGCAATGCTGCCACCACTGAATTGTTCCCTGGCAGACTTGCTCCCACAGTTATAGTTTGAAATGTTTATTCAGGAAGGATGAAATGTCACTTGGACAAAGATAGTTCAAGGGTACTATTACATAATGTTTGAAATTAGGGTCACACAAAACTTGTCAAGAACAAACTGTTATCTATGTAAGATAATATATGTGATTTATAACATGATTTATGATTTTTCATAACAGTTTAAAAGCACAACAGACACTACTTAAAATTGACTGTCAACACAATTAAAAAAAAAAAAAAACTACCTCCTGGAATCGTGTCAGATATAACTATTCCTCTATATCAGATAGAATGGAGTCTCCCATTTCTCCAAAGTCAGCATATCTCAAGTATATCTAATGGTTGAATGAAGGCACCTCTTAGGTTATCATTTGTCTCCTACTAAGGGGAGCACTTCATTACTACTTCCTCCAGTAATACTGTCTCCCACACATCTAGCTATTACCTCTGTTGATTCCCAGAGCACTGTTTCTGAGACAGTCTCCATGGAAGTGCAGGGTTTGAAATTCTGGGATGATCCACATGTCTTTAATTCCACTTTGAAACCATTTCTTTTCTTAAGCTATAGAAGAAGACTTCTGAAGAAATTAAAACATTTTAGTTACACATATCAAATCCCTAAATAGCCTTGCCAGACCAGAGAGAGGGAGTGAAAATGAGACTGAGGGAGGGGGAGAGGGAGCAAGGAGAGTGGGGAGAGGAGAGCAAGGGAGGGGAGGGGGAGAGAGTCTAGTCCTTCTCACTTTTATCTTCCAGTGCAGGTGGAATTGGTTTCTCTACTGAAATCCTCATGTTGATTTCACTTTTTCTTGAAAATTCATCTTTTCCCAAGTTCTTTTCCTGAACAACCTCCTCCTATGGAATTTAATTAGATCTTTAGTAATCCAGAAATTATTAATGTAGTTTAGACATTTACTCTGGAGAAGTAAACTGTCCAAAGTGTTCTGCATTAAGAGCAAAACTTCAGTTAATATATCAGAAAATGTCCCTCTGCTTCCTATACAAGGGGATTAAAACTACTTAGAATTAGTGTAGGGACAGGAGTTTGTTTTTTGGTGATAACAGCATTGCTTCAACTTAAATTTTTTTGACAACTCATCTGTGGATGAGTCTGACAAGAAATTACCCTCATGTGGAAGGATGACATTTTTCTGTTGCTAAGGAGATAACAGCCAAATCTCAGATGGCAGAGAACATTAGAAACAAACTCAGGCTTCACAAGCATAACCTTTGACAATTTTGAGAATTGCAGCCTTGAGAGCAGGTTTCCAATGCAGATTCTACTACGGACCAGCAATTTTTCTGAGCCCTCTACATTAGACTTCAAGGTAAACACTTAAGGAAAGCAAGAAAGGAGGGAAATGAGAAGAGCCCTAACATGGGTTTCCAACAGGGAGTGGGACCAAAATATGACTTTATCTCAGGATTCAAGAAGCTACAAGACCTGAAAGAGTGGATATTCATACTTGTGCGTTTAAATATATTATATATTGAAGTATTGAAGGACTTCCAACTTCCCACATAGTTAAATGTCTCTAAAATGATCAAGGATTTGCTACCCTTGGTGCCACATCTCAGATGACCATTTGGATGCAATCACTTAATTTTTAATTACTATCTCCCGATTTAAACACTTGGAATCCACTGGTTAGCTTCCCTACAGAAGACATCCATGCGAAGAGGTCCCCTTCTCCTTTCCTGGGTTTCCCACCAGACATAGCCCCCCTTCGCTCAGCTCCTATCTAGACAAAAGCAAGTTCAGGCCATTTAACTCCATGTAATGAATGACAAATAAGTTTGTAGAGGATAAGTCATTTTTCCCACTGATTTTCTCATTTCTTTTATCTGTAATTGGAGGGAATTTGAAATGATTGATGCCAGAAATAACATATAGAACATGTCCTTTCAAGTGAAGCAACATTGCCCCCAGTGGAGTGAAGGGGTGGGAGGAGGCAGGTTATCTTATATATTACAATGGTTTGAAATCCTCCAAAGCTCAATTTTACCAAAAAAAGTGTTGTTCCTTAGTATTCAATTTCTCTCACTAGGGAGAAATTAAAGTTAAATTAATTTTTCTCCTTATGATGCTAATAATGAAAAACACTAGTACAGAATGGTGATTCACAAAATACAATATAATTGATTTGTATACAATATCAGTTAACTATATATGAACACTTACAAATGATATTGTCTTTAAATCCTGCATCAGTAAGGATTACCAGGCTAAAGACTTTGTCCTGATTCTCTTTTTAAATCAGATAATTTTGCTGGTCTTCTTTTTAATCTCTCATGTTCCTTGATCATCTGTGCTAAAATCATTGCTACTTTTTAATCAGAGAACTTATTACTGGCAGGAAAAGTCTCAGGTTCTGCTTATGCAACTACTTAAGTTCTGATTTACATAAATTTAAAGAAATAGGAATGGCTTTTTTCTTTGTGTATCCCTGTAGCCTATCATCCCTTCCTTCCTCCCTCCCTGTCTCTGCCCATCCCCCCTTTTAACTACTAGCTTTGCTTTTTGAACCACACAGTTATGGTGCATGTGGCAGCTTCCAACTTCCATTCAATATTCAAAGTGCCCCCCCCAACCAGGCAGAGTTATGGATATTGTGATGCCTTCTCTATCATACTTAGACCAACCCCTCCAACAGCTGCTGGTTGAGGTTTTACTCCTAGTCATTTTATTCCTAATTCTGTATAGGCTATATCTACTGTTGAATCTGTTTTAACTTTCAAGTTAAAAATTTTTAATGAAATTATTTTGGGGAAGATACTTCTGAAAGAAAAAAAATCAGCTTCTCTTAGAAGACTAATTATTCCCTTGGAGAGGACTTTAAAATAAGGGTGATTGTATAACAGTCTAGACTTGGCCAGTTTTACCAACATTTTAAGCAAAGAATGGTTTTGCTAACTCCTTGATTTTACTGAGTCATCCATCTGATCCCTTTAGTATCATAGCCTTATTTAAAATTCATGAATAAATATTTCACAGAGATTTTATATTTTTATTATATCGTGAGAAAGAAGGAACACAGTAAGCAAAATATACACATACACACATACAAACATACACAAATATAATTTGAAATTGTAACTCTTGATTTGGGGGAAATAATAAGAAACAATTGTAAAAAGAAAACTGAGGGAATGGTCTAATCACGTAAGTCTTAGCAATGTTTATGCAACTTCCCCAAAAGAAAAGATTGAGTACTTTATTAAATTAAATCCTAATTGTACCAAACAAGTTTTTTAACACCTGCCAGTTCATTTAATAAGCATTTATTTTGGACCTAATATGCATTTCCATATTTTGTATTTTAGGGGCAATGAATTTGAGCATAACTCTTTCTACAGGATACTTATAATCTGTGGAAGGAACAAATCCAGACTAGTATGCAATAAATAAAAAGAAGGTAACTGATTCGGGAAAGAAATTAGATGACCAAATGCAGTAAGGAAATAACAGCACCTGCAACTGAGGAATGAAGGTGGTGTGTAAATAAGAATGTCAAAGTACATTCAAGGACATAATTTCTAATACTCTGACATTTCACTAACAATTCACACAACACCAAGGGAATTCTCTAGAAAATGTCCTTGTAACTTGACTTACATAGAAGCTTAAGTTAGACAACTAGGATAAAAAATACATACATTGGGTTCAAAATATTTTCATTGGTTGATTTTGAGCAATGATATTCTCAAAATCTCATACCATTTAGTGTCATGAAGACTACCTTAAAATATATGCTTGAGACAATAAACCAGAACTTACATTTATGCAGATTTATTTTAAAGAGAAAAATATATTCTCCATTTACTTCAACTGGCAGAACACATATTCAAAGGAGCCCAAAAGGGCTTTTGTTTGTGTTGGTTATATCCATCAATATTTACCATATTAGAAATTAATATTCTGGCATTTAAAGATATTTATTTATAAAGTTATTATAAAATAATAGTAAACATTTTTATGAAATGTTGTTTTGATTTATAAAATAAACAAAAAATAGAAACAGAAAGAAATTGAAGATGACACAAAGAAATGGAAAAACATTCCATGCTCAGGGATTTGAAGATGAAATATTGTTAAAATGTCTATACTACCCAAAGCAATGTACATATTCAATGCAATCCCTATCAAAATACAAACAGCATTTTTCACAGAGCTATAACGATCCTAAAATTTGTATAGAACCACAAAAGATCCCAAATAGCCAAAGCAACCTTGAACAAGAAAAGCAAAGCTGGAGGTATCACAATTCCGGACTTCAAGTTATATTACAAAGCTGTAGTCATTAAGACAGTATGGTACTGGCACAAAAACAGCTACATAGATCAATAGAACAAAATAGAAAACTCAGAAATGGACCCACAACTATATTGTCAATTAATCTTCGACAAAGCGGGGAAGAATATCGAAAGGAAAAAGACAGTCTCTTCAACAAATGGTGTTGGGAAAATTGGACAGCCACATGCAGAAGAATGAAACTGGACAACTTTCTTACATCAAACACAAAAATAAATTCAAAATGGAAGAAAGACCTAAATGTGAGACCTGAAATCATAAAAATTCTAGAGGAGAACACAGGCAATAACCTCTTTGGCATCAGCTATAGCAACTTTCTAGGTATGTCTCCTGAGGCAAGGGAAACAAAAGCAAAAATAAACTATCGGGACTTCATCAAGATGAAAAGCTTCTTTCCTGGGTGGCTCAGTCAGTTAAGCATCTGCCTCTTGATTTCAGCTCAGGTCATGATCTCAGGGTCCTCGGATCAAGCCCCGTGTCCAGCTTTGTGCTCAACAGGAAGTCTGCTTGAGGATTCTCTCCCTCTCCCCCTCCTCCCATTCACACACTCTCTATCTCTCTCTATCTCTCTCTCTTTCTCCCAATCTCTAAAATAAATAAATAAATCTTTAAAAAAAATTTAAAAAGCTTCTTCACAGTGAAGGAAACAAACAACAAAACTAAAAGGCAACCTACAGAATGGGAGAAGATATTTGCAAATAAAATATATGAAAAAGGGTTAGTATTCAAAATCTATAAAGAACTTATCAAACTCAACACCCAAAAAAACAAATAATCCAGTTGAGAAATGGGCAGAAGACATGAACAGATATTTTTCCAAAGAAGACCTACAGATGGCTAACAAACACATGAAAAGATGTCCAACATCACCATCACCAGGGAAATACAAATCTACAATGAATATCACCTCACACCAGTCAGAATGTCTAAAATTAATAACACAAGAAACAACAGGTGTTGGTGAGGATGCAGAGAAAGGAGAATCCTCTTACACTGTTAGTGGGAATGCAAACTGGTGCAGACACTCTAGAAAACAGTATAGAGGTTCCTCAAAAAGTTAAAAATAGAACTACCCAATGACCCAGCAATTGCACTACTAGGTATTTACCCAAAGAATACAAAAATACTGATTCAAAGGGTTACATGCACACTGATGTTTATAGCAGCATTATTTACAACAGCCAAATTATGGAAACAGCCCAAGTATCCATCGACTATGAATGGATAAAGAAGATGTGAGATAGATAGATAATAGATGATTGATGATAGATGATAGATGATAGATAGATGATAGATGATAGATAGATAGATGATAGATAGACAGATGATAGATGATGATAGATAGATGATAGATGATGATAGATAGATGATAGATAGATGATAGATAGATAGGTAGATAGATAGATAGATAGATAGATAGATAGATAGATAGATAGATAATGGAATATTACTCAGTCATAAAAAATGAAATCTTGCTATTTGCAATGACATGGATGGAGCTAGAGAGTATCATGCTAAGCCATACCAAATGATTTCACTCATATGTTGAATTTAAGAAACAAAACAAATGAACATGGGGGGTGGGTGGAAAGAGAGGCAAACCAGGAAACAGACTCAACTAGAGAGACAAACTGATGGTTACCAGAGGGGAGGTGGTTGGGTGGATGGGCTAAATAGGTGATGGGAATTAAGGAGCACACTGTTGTGATGAGCACCAGATGTTGTATGTAAGTGATGAATCACTAAATTCTACACCTGAAACTAATATTACACTGTACGTTAACTAACTGGAATTTAAATAAAAATTTGGAGAAAAAATAGTGAGAATTGCTCTTATGTTTTTGTAAAATCTCTTTAATGTCTGGTTTAATGAAGACATTTGGGTTTTCATACCTGCTTTTGCATCTAATTTATTGTGATGTGTTGTTTTTGGGTGACCTATATGAAGAAAATCCACCATCACCCAGATATGTAGTTAGAAAAAGAAGAACCTCATGGAACCTGAATAAAGGTCTTGAGGGAGATTCCAGTGGTCCTGGGAGCACACATTGAGAATAGCCACTCTAAAGCAGACCAGCTGAAATTGAGGAGCTACCCTAGTTACACAAAATAAGAGAGTATTTTCTGTACCTATAGTTCTGACTAAGCACTTAAAATTCATGCTTGGGGAGCAAACTGTGTTACAGACAGCAACATTAGAAGGCCCTGTATTTGCCCAAGTTGTAGTGTTAGTTGGGAATATTTTTTGTATAATTCCCACCCTTTTAGTAAAATGCTTGCTGGAAGAGTGGAATCCCTGACTAAAACACATCTTTCTAGTTTCATTCACTTTCACAGGAATGGGAAGCAGTGTGTTTGCACCTGTATGAGTAGAAATTGATGAGGAAAAGTACACAGAACAAACAAAACAACTCACAGAAACAGAAAATAAAATCTATAAATTGAGTTATTGGACAATTATCCTTTTAGGGAAAGTGCATTTAGGAGCATGATAAAATATTGTAGTAGGTGTATACAGAATGATAGATAGATATTTCCAGCCTTCATAATATCACAATTTCCCCCTTAATTTTTTTTTTTTTAAATAAAGGCAGGGGAGGAACAGAGGGAGAGGAAGAGAATCCCAAGCAGACTCCCTGCTGAGCACAGAGTCTGACACGGGGCTCAATTTCACAACACTGAGATCGTGATCCAAGCCAAAACCAAGAGTCTGACACTCAACCAACTGAGCCACCCAGTCACCCCCACAATTTCCTCTTTATGATGCAGTTTCTGCTCAGAGTGATATAATGAACAACATCATCCCTAAGAATTCTTTAGCTAATTCATAGTAAGAAAACACAAATGAAATTTTGCCATATGCTTAGAAAAATGAGCATTGAAAGCCTACATCCATGTGCCCTAATTTCATGAGACTTTCCATTTTCCCTGCACTTTAAAATCACTTTCATCCCTGATCTAACAAACATTTTAAATATCTACTTCATTTTTAAATGTGAGGCTTTTAAAAGATGGAGAATACATTTAGTCTTCTTTCATTTTTATAATAAAATATTACTAAGGAGAGCAACACCAAAATACCAGTTGGTTTTATTTAAAACAGAGAATGCATATAATTATACACACAAGTTGTCTTATTAATCTATCTACAAAATATTAAGCTTTTATTTACCAAGGACCAAATAAAGTCTTGATTGGAGTAATATTCAAATTGACAACAAAGATAAGGGAAACGAAGCTTATCTCCACTCCCTTGAACCTAAAATTAAACATGACCACTTTGTTTCAAAATAGAATCTTGTTGGTCCCATATTCCAGGAAGTGGTATCAAAGGTTTTATCAGTGAATTTTCAAAAGGAAATCATTTTTTCTGCATATTAGTATCAAAAGAATAGATTCACTGCTTCAATAGAAAATGCATCAATTATATATACTAATAATACCACATTCACACCTTAAAGTTATCATTGATCCTTTTATCAAGAAATGTTCTAATTAAATTCTATTTTATTAATTCTTAATTTAAGGCAACCAAGGGCGCCTGGGTGGCTCAGTTGGTTAAGCAACTGCCTTCGGCTCAGGTCATGATCCTGGAGTCCCTGGATCGAGTCCCACATCGGGCTCCCTGCTTGGCAGGGAGTCTGCTTCTCCCTCTGACCCTCCCGACCCTCCCCCCTCTCATGCTCTCTCTCTCTCAGTCTCTCTCTCTCAAATAAATAAATAAATAATCTTAAAAAAAAAAAATTTAAGGCAACCAACTATTTCTGACAAAGTGTTTAATTATTACTCATCTATGGAGCACCAGGGTAATCTAAAAAATAGATAAATGCCTACATACATGAGAATTAACTAAATATTTAAAACCTCTAGTGCTAGTGCGCTATCACCCACAGCCTGGCAGAGTCCCCTTTAAAAAACACAGATGCATGGGGATTCCTGCTCTGAGCTTCTGGAGGACCCACATTCCACCCAGCAGTCCACCAGCATGGTAACCAGTAGTGAAAATCAGGGCAAGGAGTGGACATAACAAAGCTTAAGTAAAAATATAGTGCTAAGTTTGCTACTTTACCAAATTGTTTTCTAAATGGTTAGATCAGGTATTATCCAGACAGAATATTTTCAGACATGAAGATTTCAGATAGAAGTTTGAAAACTGGCCTAATATTTTAAAATAGAATACCTTGCAAGCTTATGCAGGTCAAATGGCCAGCTTGCTACAGGGCTGAATTTGAACAAGTTCTATGGCTCCCAGCCCTGTACAGCTTACACTTAAATGAGGTTAATTCCCTCATTTTCTGGTTTAATTCTTGTTGAACAGGAATTAGCAATTATAGCAAATCAATTATCATTGTGAACATTATTTATTAATAACCTATGGGTAATGAACTTTGAATCCTGCCTGGTCACCCTGTGGGCATCAATTTCATTATGTAAAGGAGGGTTGTAGTGAGGATTAATACACTGAAGCACTGAGCAGCTAGCACAAGGTAGTTTCTCAAGAAATGGTGTTATTTTTTGCTTATGAACGAGTTATTGTATTCAAAGTATATATAGGATCCAATGATAATCATATAAACAGTGATGGAAAAGAAGGCAGTATTTTATGTCTCTGCAGCAACTCCTTGAAACCTTGAGCTTTTATGTCTAGCATAGAACTCTAAACCCAGTGAGAATCCAGTAATTAAAACAAGATGATAAAAATATTGTTTTTTGTAGACAAGCTATAGACAAGCTGTCTGATTTAGGGACTTTCTGCACTGGACAGTCGTTGGTCATATCTCTTGTATTTAAATACATTTCATGTTTTGTTCCCCCATTCATGTTCAAGCCCTTATTTCCCATGAGATTTCATCATTTTCTTGAATGAAAGGACACCATGAAAAGAAGTAAGTGACCAGTTCTCATTGTATTCTCATCATTCTGAAATGACTTAACTCCCCTCACTTTTATTCAAGGATAATGACTCCTGATTTTTATAGATTCTTAATATCACTGTGTGTGAATGAGCACAATTATTCAAGTATTCTGTTTTAATATCCTTTCTAAATTTTAACAGTATCTTTCAACAGGCCATTAATTTAGCATTATGTACATCATCTGATAAGGACACATCCGTTTCCAATATGGTGTCATTGCAACATGCTCCTTGTGCTTCAAATATTTAAATCTATGCAGAAATTTTAAGACTAATCAGAGTTACTGTGGAAGTATTTTCAGTAAATGTGACAGCTTTTTAAAAATTCAAACGTATTTCTGTGTTAATTAAGTTTTCTTTGGTTTTTTAATTTTCAATTTTTTTTAATTTTCAATTTTTAATAAAATCACTACATATTTACCATGTTTATCTAAATGACACTGCAGGAGTAGTGGGGGACCCTACGCTCACCTCATCCCTCCAACATAGCCAGATAAATATCAAATCATTCTGAACACCCAAGTAATTGATCTGAAGACTGAGAAAACAAATTGCACAATTAAAGGGATAAAAACAGCCACATTATGGAAGGTAGGAGCTGCAGAGAGTTGATTTGGGGGAGAAAAGAACTGTACATGTTGTGGAGGGGAGAGAGCCCTGATCATGGAGAGAGGAACAAGAGAGAAAGAGAGACAAAGAATGAAAGCAGCATGCAGGGGATTACACAAGAAAAACACTTCCCCAAAACCATTGATTGGGAAAAGGAGAATGTCTGATCACCACAAGATTTTATAAGCAGTGGAGCTCAAAGTCTGAAGTTTTAGAAGTCTGCACTATCACTGGAGTCATGCCTGGAAGGCTTAGTGGTGCTCCTGTGGGGAAGGAGGGCAGAGACCTGGGAGAAGGTAGTGTGGTCTGAGGATCCCCTGGGTTGCATGGGGAGAAAGAGTTCTCCCTCTTGGAGTGCATTTGGGAGTGGTGGTATGGCCTCTCCAGGGAGAAAAGACCTGGTGGGCACCAACATACTCATTAGCATAGGAACAGAGACACCTGCTGAGGGCAGCAAACCTTGGTGCCAGCTTTTTGCTGCACTTTACCATAAACTCCAAACTGCTGTGTGGACATGGGACCGCTTTTCTGGGACAAACTGGCACCAGCCACAGTGCAGCAAGGCCCTCTCCCAGAGGATAAGTACGTGTCCATGCTGTGCTGTGTCCCTAAAATTTGGAGTTTTGAAACCCAGCTGTGAGCCGGAGATAAAACACAGAAGAACTGTACCACCTGGCAAGCAGACCGCTAGGGCACAGACAGGGTGAAGGCAGGTATGTGACAGAAGCCAGGGACACAAGAGAGGAAACTGTTCACTCTTCTGAGAGGGCTTCCTGAAGAGTGACAGGCCCAAACTCCCCACTCCCAGAGGAGAGAGCAGAGCAAAGCCATTTTTCCCCAGCTCATTAGCAATGACCAACTTCGATGAGCAGCACAGCACCCCCCTAGTGGAGGCTGGAGCTGCTTACACCAAGCCCTGCCCCCTGCACCCTGCAGGTACATCTTTACTATGGCAAGTCTGCCTGAGAATGAGCACAGCAGGCCCCTTCTCCAGAAGACCAGCACAAATCCCCCCACACACACCAAGTCTACTGATCATAGAGTGCTGGAAAGCTTCAGTTCTAGGGGAAATAGGATCTAGCTTCTTTTAACAAGCAGACCAAAACACACCTAGTTAAAACTTGCCACACAGTGGATAAGGTCCAAACACTCCCCACTGAAGGCAAGAAGAAACTCTGCAGAGGACAGACCTGAGGGAAGGAGCAGCAAAAATACAACAGCAGAGTGCATACTCTGAAACACTTTCTGAAGCACCAGACTCAAGACAGTATAGGACCTCTTCTTAATATAGCCATTATTCTCAGGTTCAGGAATATAACAGGCTTTTCTAAAACACACACACACACACACACACACACACACACACAAACAATAGTGACCTAGACAAAATGACAAGATGGAGGAATTCACCCCAAAAGAAAGAACAGGAGAAATCATGGCCAGGGATTTAATCGAAACAGATATAAGTAAGATGACTGAACCAGAATTTAAAACAACAATCATAGGGATCCTAGCTGGGCTTGAGATGAGCATAGAGGACACTAGAGAATCCCTTTCTGCAGGGGTAAAAGAACTAAAAACTAGTCAGGCTGAAATAAAAAAATGCTACAACTGAGATGCAAAACCAACTGGATACAATGACACTGAGGATGGATGAATCAGAGGAATGAATCAATGATACAGAAGGTAAAATTGTGGAAAATAATGAAGCTGAAAAGAAGAGAGGAGGAAAAGTATTGGATCACAAATATAGACTTAGGGAACTCAGTAACTCTTTAAAGCATAATAACATTTGTATCAGGAGTCCCAGAAGAAGAGAGGGAAAAAGGGGCAGAAGGTTTATTTGAGCAAATGATACCTGAAAACTTCCCTAATCTGGGGAAGGAAACAGATATTGAAATCCAAGAAGCAAAAGAACTCCCATTAAGTTCAACAAAAGCCAGCCAACACCAAGACATATCATAGTCAAATTCACAAAATACACAAAGAAAGAATTCTGAAAGCAGCAAGGGAAAAAAGTCTTTACTACAAGGGAAGAAAAATCAGTTTTGCAGCAGATCCATCCACAGAAACTTGGTAGGCCAGAAGAAAGTGGCATGATATATTCAATGTGCTGGGTATGGGAAAAATATGCAGTCCAGAACATTTTATCCAGAAAGGCTGTCATTCAGAATAGGAGAGATAACTGGCTTCCCAGACAAACAAAAACTAAAGGAGTTTGTGACCACTAAACCAACCCTGCAAGATATTAAAGGGACTCTTTGAGTGGAAAGGAAAGATCAAAAATAACAAAGACTAGAAAGGAACAGAACATCACCAGAATCACCACCTTTACAGGTAACACAATAGCACTAAATTCATATCTATCAATAATCACTCTGAATGTAAATGGACTAAATGCTCCAATCAAAAGACATAGAGTATCAGAATGGATTAAAAAAACAAGACCCATCTATATGCTGCCTACAAGAGACTCATTTTAGACCCATAGACACCTCCAGATTGGAAGTGAGGGGATGGAGAAAACTCTCTCATGCTAATGGAGGTCAAAAGAAAGCCAAAGTAGCCAAACTTATATCAGACAAACTAGATTTTAAACCAAAGACTGTACCAAGAGATGAAGAAGAGCACATTATCATAACTAAGGGGTCTATCCATCCAGAAGATCTAACAATTGTAAATACTTATGCCCCCAACTTGGAAGCACCCAAATGTATACATCAATTAATAACAAACATGAAGAAACTTATCGATTATGATATAATAACAGGAGGGGACTTTAACACCCCACTTACAGCAATGGACAGATTATCTAAGCAGAAAATCAACAAGGAAACAATGGCTTTGAGTGACACCCAGGACCAGATGGACTTAATAGATATATTCAGAACATTTCATCCTAAAGAAGCAGAATCCACATTCTTTTCGAGTGCACTTGGAATATTCTCCAGAATAGATCACATATTGGGTCACAAATCAGCCCTCAGCTAGTACAAAAAGATTGAAATCATTCCATGCATATTTTCAGACCACAACACTATGAAACTTGAAGTCAACCACAAGGAAAAACTTGGAAAGACCACAAATACATGGAGGTTAAAGAAAGAATGAATGGGACAACCAGGAAATTAAAGAAAAGATACATGGAAAGAAATGAAAACGAAAACACAATGGCCTAAAACCTTTGGGATGCAGCAAAGGTGGTCCTAAGAGGGAAATATATTGCAATACAAGCCCACCTCAAGAAGCAAGAAAAGTCTTGAATACACAACCAAACCTTACACCTAAAAGAGCTAGAAAAGGAACAGCAAACAAAGCCTAACACCAGCAGAAGAAGGGAAACAATAATGATTAGAGCAGAAATAAATGATATAGAAAAAACAAACAAACAAATCTGGTTTTGTTCAACAAAAACTAAGAGCTGGTTCTTTGAAAGAATTAATAAAATTGATAAATCCCTAGCCAGACTTTTCAAAAAGAAAAGAGAAAGGACCCAAATAAACAAAATCACAAATGAAAGAGGAGAGAACACAACCAACACCACAGAAATATAAATAATTATAAGAGAATATTATGACAAATTATATGCTAACAAACTAGGCAATCTGGAAGAAAGGGATAAATTCCAAGAGGGAGGCACATGTCACACAATGGCGTGAACACCCAATCATCACACTTATGAACTACAAAAGAATCTGGATAAATTCCGAGAAACATACAAACTACCAAAACTGAAACAGGAAGAAATAAAAAATTTGAACAGACCCATAACAGCAAAGAAATTAAATCAGTAATCAAAAATCTCCCAAAAAAACAAAAGTCCATGGCCAGATGGCTTCCCAGGCAAATTCTACCAAATATTTGAAGAAGAATAAATACCTATTCTTAAGTTGTGTGGAAAGCCTTCAGGGAACAAAAGCCACATAGAGCAACCAGAGCATTTTACTCAGTCTGCCCCTGGCAAGGGCTGTGTAATTCTGCCCGGGGCAAAGACACTTGAGAATCAAAGCAACAGGCCCCTCCACCAAAAGATCAGAAAGAACATCCAGCCAAGACCAAGTTTACCACTCAATGAGAACTGCAAAACTCTAGCCCTAGGAGATTACAACATATAGAATTCATGGGTTTTTCCCCATGATTCTTTAGTCTTTCAATTTTAATTTCTTTTTATTTTTTCTCTTTCCTTTTTCAACCAGTTTCTTATTTTATCAACTTTTTGAAAATCTTTTTTAATTTTCATTTTTACAGTTACATTCTATCCCTTCATTGTATTTAATTTTATTTTTGTATATATATATATGTGTGTAAGTTTTTCTTTCTTTACAATTTTGGGATACAGCTTCTTCTAACAGACCAGTATATACCCAAAATCTAGTTTATGGTTCTGTTGTATTCACCTGTCTGATCATATTCTCTCTTTTTTCTTTTTCTTCTTCCTTTTTTTTTTTGTTTTTTGTTTGTTTGTTTTTCTTGTTTCTTTGTTTTGTTAGTCTTTTTTAATTTTCATCTTTACAGTTACATTCTATCCTTTCAATGTATTTAATTTTATTTTTGTATATATACATTTTTCTTTCTTCACAATTTTGAGATGTAGTTTCCTCTAATTGACCAAAATACACTCAGGATATAGTGTATTGCTCTGTTCTGCTCACCTATCTGTGTATATCCCTTCCCTTTTTTGCTATTGTTGTTGTTTTTCTCTTTTGGTTTTTTCTTATCTTTTAATTTTTATTTTTGCAGTTACATTCTATCCTTTCATTGTATTTAAGTTTATTTTTGTACATATGTAAGTTTTTCTGTCTTTACAATTTTGTGATCTAGTTTTCTAACAAACAGACCAAAACACACACAGGATCCAGTGTATTACTCTGTTCTGTTCCCCTGTCTGATTATATTCTCTTTCTTTTTTTTTTTTTAATTGCTTTTTCTTTTTCTCTTTCTTTTCTTTTTTTTTTTTTCCCCCCGATTTCAGGTCTCTTCTGATTTGTTTAGTGTATATTTCTCTGGGATCATTGTTGCATTTTAGTATTTTGTTCTCTCATTCATATATTCTTCTCTGGATAGAATGACAAGATGGAAAAACTCACCTCAAAAAAGAGAACAAGAGGCAGTACTGACTGCCAGGGACCTAATCAGAATGGACATAAGTAAGATGTTGGAACTAGAGTTCAAAATAACGATTATAAAGATAATAGCTAGGCTTGAGAAAAGCATAGAAGACACTAGAGAATCCCTTTCTGGAGAAATAAAAGAACAAAAATCTACCCAAGTCGAAATCAAAAAGGCTATTAATGAGTGCAATCAAAAATGGAGGCCCTAACTGCTATGATAAATGAGGCAGAAAAGAGAATTCATGATAAAGAAGACAAAATGATGGAGAATAAAGAAGCTGAGAAAAAGAGAGATAAACAACTACTGGATCATGAGGAGAGAATTCAAGAGATAAGTGATACCATAAAGCAAAACAATATTAAAATAATTTGGATCCCAGAAGAAGAAGAAAAAGGGAGAGGGGCAGAAAGTATATTGGAGCAAATTATAGTGGAGAACTTCCCTTATCTGGGAAGGAAACAGGCATCCAAGTCCAGGAGGCACAGAGAACCCTCCTCAAAATCAATAAGAACTGGCCAAAACCCTGACATATAATAGTGACACTTGCAAATCTCAGAGACAAAGAGAAAATCCTGAAAGCAGCTCAGGACAAGAGATCTACCTACAAGGGTAGAAATATTAGACTGGCAGCAGACATATCCACAGAGATCTGGCAGGCCAGAAAGGACTGACATGATATATTCAGGGTGCTAAATGAGAAAAATATGCAGCCAAAAATACTTTATCCAGCTCAGATGTCATTCAAAGTAGAAGTGATAAAAAGCTTCCAGAACAAACAGAAACTTAAGGAATTTGTGATCACCAAACCAGCCCTACAAGATACTATAAGCGAAGAGAGAGCCCAAAAGTAACATAGACCAGAAAAGAACAGAGACAATATACAGAAACAGGGAATTTACAGGTAATACAATGTCACTAAATTCATATCTTTCAATAGTTACCCTGAACATAAATGGGCTAAATGCCCCAATCAAAAGACACAGGGTATCAGATTGGATTAAAAAAAACAAGACCCAACCATATGCTGTCTGCAAGAGACTCATTTTAGACCCAAACACACCTCCAGATTTAAAGTGAGGGGATGGAAAACCATTTATCATGCTAATGGACATCAAAAGAAGCTGAGATGACAATTCTTACTCAGACAAATTAGATTTTAAACCAAAGACTGTAATAAGAGATGAGGAAGGACGATATATCATAATTAAAGGGTCTATCCAACAAGAAGACCTAATGATTGTATTTATTCCCCTAACATGGGAGCAGCCAATTATATAAGCCAATTAATAACAAAATTAAAGAAATTCATCAATAATAATAGAATAATAGTAGGGGATTTTAAAACCCCACTCACTGCAATGGACACATCATCTAAGCAGAAGATCAACAAGGAAACAAGGGCTTTGAATGACACACTGGACCAGATGGACTTCACAGATATATTCAGAACATTCCATCCTAAAGCAACAGAATACACATTCTTCCTGATTGCACGTGGAACATTATCCAGAATAGATCACATACTGGGTCACAAATTGGGTCTCAACCAGTACCAAAAGATTGGGATCTTTCCAGGCATATTTTCGGACCACAATACTTTGAAACTGGAAATCAATCACAAGAGAAAATTTGGAAAAACTCAAATACATGGAGGTTAAAGAGCATCCTACTAAAGAATGAATGGGTCAACCAGAAAGTTAAAAAATTTTTTAAAAATCATGGAAGTAAATGAAAATGAAAACACAACTGTTCAAAACCTTTGGGATGAAGCAAAGGCAGTCCTAAGGAGGAAGTATATAGCAATACAAGCCTTTCTCAAGAAACAAGAAAGGTCTCAAATACACAACCTAACCTTATACCTAAAGGAGCTGGAGAAAAAATGGCAAATAAAACCTAAACCCAGCAGGAGAAGAGAAATAATAAAGATCAGAGCAGAAATCAATGAAATAGAAACCAAAAGAATAGAACAGATCAAGAAACTAGGAGCTGGTTCTTTGAAAGAATTAATAAGATCAATAAACCCCTGGTCAGACTTATCAAAAAGAAAAGAGAAAGGACCCAAACAAATGAAATCATGAATGAAAGAGGAAAGATCACAATCAACAATGAAGAAATACAAACAATAACAAGAACATATTATGAGCAACTATATGCCAACAAATTAGGCAATCTGGAAGAAATGGATGCATCCCTAGGGACTATAAACGATCAAAACTGAAATAGGAAGAAATAGAAAACCTGAACAGACCCATAACCAGCAAGGAAATTGAAGCAGTAATCAAAAATCTCCCAAAAAATAAGAGCCCAGGGCCAGATGGCTTCCCGGGGGAATTCTTCCAAACATTTAAAGAATCAATACCTGTTCTTCTGAAGCTGTTTCAAAAAATAGAAATGGAAGGAAAACTTCCAAACTCTTTCTATGAGCCAGCATTACCTTGATCCCCAAACCAGGCAAAGACCCCACCAAAAAGAATTACATACCAATATCCCTGATGAACATGGATGCCAAAATTCTCACCAAATTACTAGCCAATAGGATCCAACAGTACATTAGAAGGATTATTCACCACGACCAAGTGGGATTTATTCCTGGGCTGCAAGGGTGTTTAAACATCTGCAAATCAATCAATGTGATACACTACATTAATAAAAGAAAGAACAAGAACCATACGATCCTCTCAATAGATGCAGAAAAAGCATTTGACAAAGTACAGCATCCTTTCTTGATTAAAACTCTTCACAGTGTAGGGATAGAGGGAACATACCTCAACATCATAAAAGCCATACACAAAAAGCCCACAGCGAGTATCATTGTCAATGGGAAAAAACTGAGATCATGTCCCCTAAGGTTGGGAACACAGCAGGAATGTCCACTCTCACAACTACTATTCAACATAGTACTAGAAGTCCTAGCCTCAGCAATCAGACAATAAAAAGAAATAAAAGGCATCTGAATTGGCAAAGAAGAAGTCAAACTCTCACTCTTTGCAGATGACATGATACTCTATGTGGAAAACCCAAAGACTCCACCCAAAACTGCTAGAACTCATACAGGAATTCAGCAAAGTGTCAGGATATAAAATCAATGCACAGAAGTCAGTTGCATTTCTATATACCAACAATGAGACAGAAGAAAGAGAAATTAAGGAGTCAATCCCACTTACAATTGCATCCAAAACCATAAGATACCTAGGAATAAACCTAATCAAAGAGGCAAAGGATCTGTACTCAGAAAACTATAGAACACTAATGAAAGAAATTGAGGAAGACACAAGGAAATGGAAAAATGTTCCATGCTCATGGATTGGAAGAACAAATACTGTTAAAATGTCTATGCCACCTAGAGCAATCTACACATTCAATGCAATCCTTATCAAAATACCATCCACTTTTTTCAAAGAAATGGAACAAATAATCCTAAAATTTGTATGGAACCAGAAAAGACCCCAATAGCCAAAGGAATGTTGAAAAAGAAAACTAAAACTGGTGGCATCACAATTCCAGACTTCAAGCTCTATTACAAAGCTATAGTCATCAAGACAGTATGATACTGACATAAAAACAGACACATAGATCAATGGAACAGAATAGAAAACCCAGAAATGGACCTACAACTATATGGTCAACTAGTCTTCAACAAAGTAGGAAAAGAAAAGGTAGTTTCTTCAACAAATGGTGTTGGGAGAACTGGACAGCAACATGCAGAAGAATGAAGCTGGACCACTTTCTTACACCATACACAAAAATAAATTCAAAATGGAAGATAAGACCTAAATGTGAAATCAAATTCCTAGAGGAGAACACAGATAGCAACCTCTTTCACCTCAACTGCTTACTAGACAGGTCTCCTGAGGCAAGGGAAATAAAAGCAAAAATAAACTATTGAGACTTCATCAAAATAAAAAGCTCTGCACAGCAAAGGAAACAATCAATAAAACTGAAAAGCAACATAAAGAATGGGAGAAGATATTTGCAAATTACATATCTGATAAAGTGTTAGTATCCAAAATTATAAAGAACTTATCAAACTCAACACCCAAAAAACAAATAATCCAGTTAAGAAATGGGCAGAAGACATGAATAGACATTTTTCCAAAGAGGACATCCAGATGGCCAACAGACACATGAAAAGATGCTTAGCATCACTGATCATCAGGGAAATGCAAATCAAAACTACAATAAGATACCACCTCACACCTGTCAGAATGGCTAAAATTAACAACGCAAGAAACAACAAGTGTTGATGAGGATGCAGAGAAAGGGGAACCCTCTTACACTTTTGGTTGGAAAGCAAACTGGTGCAGTCACTCTGGAAAACAGTATGGAGGCTCCTCAAAAAAATTAAAAATGGAACTACCCTACCACCCAGCAATTGCACTAGTAGGTATTTACCCAAAGGTTACAAAAATACAGATTCGAAGGGGCACATGCACCCGGATGTTTATAGCAGCATTATCAACAATAGCCAAACTATGTAAGCAGCCCAAATGTCCATTGACTGATGAAAGGATAAAGAAAATGTAGTATATATACACAATGGAATATTGCCCAGCCATAAAAGAGAATGAAATCTTGCCATTTGCAATGATGTGGATGGACTAGAGTATATTATACTAAGTGAAATAAGTCAATCAGAGAAAGACAAATACCATATGATTTCACTCATATTTTGAATTTAAGAAACAAAACAGATGAACATACAGGAAAGAAAAAAGAGAGAGAGGGAAGCAAACCATAAGAAACTCTTAACTATAGAGAACAAAATGAGGGTTGTTGGAAGGAGGTGGGTGGGGGAAGGGCTAAATAGGGGATGGGTACTTGTGATGAGCACTGGGTATTATATGTAAGTGATGAATCCCTAAATTCTACTCCTGAAAACAATATTACATTATACGTTAACTAGAATTTAAATAAAAATTTGAAATGATAAATAAATAAATAAATGACACTGAGGGGATAAATTATGTAAAAGTTCCTTATCTGTACCCATAACTCTCCCACCAACTTCATTCAAAAGCATACAAATACAGACACACACACACACATTAAAAATGAGAAAGAGGGAAATTGGTTTATGCTTGTTTCCTTTGTATCTGAGTTTAGCTCTTCCTAATTTAGAGTCATGGCTTTTTTCCCCATTACTATAATGATTATGTATGCTTTTTGTATTACTAATAAATAAGTACATAAACTTTGAAAATGAAGCATCACTAGATTTAGAGAATAAAGTGATTCTCCCTGACATTTCCTCAAACTTCTTAATCACCCAGGTTCCTGTATTGAAATCACCTTTCAGTTTTAATATATGAGGTACCTAGTGTAATATGCATTATACATCCTTTGTAGACTATTTGTCCATGTCCATCCTCAAATTTTAAATGCACCAGTACAAAGTTCAATTCTTCACTTTAATGTAGCTCAGAACACCTTCTAACTCAGTATTAATCAATCACCATGACAGTGTATTTGAAGAAAAAAAAGAAAACATGTCTTATCTCGCCTATTACCCCGTAGTAAAAGTTGTAGAGAGATTAGTAGACAAACCATGTTATATTTCCTTAAGTTGCTATTCTATGCCTCACTATATCCAATCCTCTCAGGCTACTTTTCACTTGGATGTTTAAAAGAGATATTTTGTTGGTTACATAGCCATTTTTGCTACTTTCTTTTCCAGAAAATTGTGCTTTTAAAAAGGTTACCATGGTTACACATGGGTCAGTAACCAGCTGTTGTTGTTTTTCTTAATTTGCTATAAACCAAATAACAATAGGACTGAAAGTTACAAAGTGCATGGATCCTTACATCTTAGAATTTTCAGGCAATGGATGTTTCTCTACAAAATGCATGTAAGTGCTTGCTGCTTATCTAACTATTCCTATGCTACAATGCCTACCTTAAGTCCTACTTCTTTCAGAAAGTGTCCTCCCTCTTTGGAATTCTTTTTTGTCCATTATCTCTCAAAATGTGAGCCAGTGAAATATCTTCATAAGAAGCACCTGAATGAGGGGCGCCTGGGTGGTTTAGTCATTAAGTGTCTGCCCTTGGCTCAGGTCATGGTCCCACAGGTCATGGTGCCAGGGTCCTGGGATTGAGCCCAAGATCAGGCTCCCTGCTCGGCGGGAAGCCTGCTTCTCCCTCTCCCACTCCCCCTCCTTGTGTTCCCTCTCTTGCCGTGTCTCTCTCTGTCAAATAAATAAATAAAATCTTAAAAAAAGAAGAAGAAGAAGAAGAAGAAACACACTGACTGATTGATAAGCAGGCCAGTTCCCAGGTTTCATGCCAGGCCTAATCAATCAGACTCCCTGTTGTGGAATATAGTAATCTAAATATTTAACAGATCCAGGAAATGTGCACAGTAAGGTTTAAAAATGTTTTTATCATTTTATACTTACTTTATGGAGTAAAATTCTACATATGAAATAAATCTCATAATCTATTTTTTTTGCTTTACACAGTTTTAAGAAATCTATGTACAATTTTAACAAATGTAATACACCTGTATATACCTTATCAAGAACTAAAACATTTCCATGTTTCCAGAAAATTCTCTCATATTTATTTCCTGTCACTCTCCCCTCCCCAGAGCACTGCTCTGGTTCTGGGTTTTTAAAAACATATTTTATGTGGTTTATATATATGCATATGCCACCTGAGATTACATCTCTTACTGATGCATAACATAAAGGCCACTCTCACAGCTTCCAAGCATATGCCTCTAGCTTTTCCTTGGCTAGTAGGAAAAACTGTTTCCACTCAAAATAAAAATTTAATTAAGGACTAAACCATTTTTAGCAGCTGTGATGGATTTGGGTACAAATTGAGTGTGACTATACTGCTCTTCAAAAATTCAACCACACCTGCTTCCTTAAACATTTCCAGATGAAAATAACACTGATTATTAACTAATACATGGTTGTACTTTATTTCCTGCGAGAGCTCCAAAACTCTCATCAAAAGGTGTTAATAATGTGTGCCTCAGTGACTAATATTACAATATTCTATGCCTAACCATACAAATGTTGATATAACTCCATATTCATTATAATTAACTCTTTAACAATAGCAGAATTTACATTATTTTCAAGTGGATGTGGAATAATAGCAAAAATAAGCTAAATAATGTTTCATAAAATAAGTCAATAAATTTAAAAGAATGGAAGTAGTAGTGCCACATATGAAATTAAATTAGGGATAAATAAAAAATATGTCTGAAAAGTCTTCCAAATATTTGGAAATTAAATAGCAATCTATCAGTCAAACAAGAAATCACAAAAGAAATTAAAAAATATTTTTTGTTCTTTTTTTTCATCATGAGAAGTATACTCTTTAATCCCCATCACCCATTTCAGCCATCCCCCCACCCACCTCCCCTCTGGTAACCATCACTTTGTTCTCTATAGTTAAAAGTCTGTTTCTTGATTTCCCTCTCTCTCTCTCTCTCTCAATCTCTCTCTCTTTTTCCTTTGATTCTTTGTTTTGTGTCTTAAATTCCACATATGAGTGAGACCATATGGAATTTGTCTTTCTCTGACTTATTTCGCTCAGTATTATACTCTCTAGCTCTATGCATGTTGTTGCAAATGGCAAAATTTCATTCTTTTTATGGCTGATTATTATATATATATATTATATTCCATTATATTATATATTATAATTATATAATATATAATAATATTCCATTATCTATATATATACATATATATATACACCACTTCTTTATCTAGTCATCTATCAATGGACACTTAGGCTGCTTCCATAGTTTAGCTATTGTAAATAATATTACAATAAACATAGGGGTGCATGTATCCCTTTTAATGAGTGTTTGTTTTTGTATTTTGGGGGTAAATACCCAGTAGTGCAATTACTGAATCATAGGGTAGTTCTATTTTTAATTTTTTGAGGAATTTCCATGCTGTTTTCCAGAGTGGCTGCACCAGTTTGCACTCCCACCAACAGTGCAAGAGGGTTCCCCTTTCTCTGCCAACACTTGTTGTTTCTTGTGTTTTTTATTTTAGCCACTCTGACAGGTGTGAGGTGACACCTCATTGTAGTTTTGATTTGCATTTCCCTGATGATCAGTGTTGTTGAGCATCTTTTCATGTGTCTGTTGGCCATCTATCAGAGATTTCTCTCTTTGGAGAAATGTTTGTTCATGTCTTCTGCCCATTTTTAAATTGGATTATTTGGTTTTTGGGTGTTGAGTTTGATAAGTTCTTTATAGATTTTGGATACTAACACTTTATCAGTTATGTCATTTGTAAATATATTCTCCCATTCTGTGGGTTGCTTTTTAGTTTTGTTGATTGTTTCCTTTGCTGTGCAGAGCTTTTTATTTTGATGAAGTCTCAATAGTTTATTTTTGCTTTTGTTTCCCTTGCCTCAGGAGACATATCTAGAAAAACGTTGCTACAGCCAATGTCAGAGAAATTACTACCTTTGCTCTCTTCAAGGATTTTTATGGTTTTAGGTCCTACGTTTAGGCCTTTAATCCATTTGGAGCTTATGTTTGTGTATGGTATAAGAAGGTGGTCCACTTCTGTTCTTTTGCATGTAGTGTCCAGTTTAGAAAATATTTTTAAAAGAATAAATTCAAGGGGTGGGGTGGGAGGGATGGGGTGGCTGGGCAATAGACATTGGGGAGGGTATGTGCTATGGTGAGTGCTGTGAATTGTACAAGACTGTTGAATCACAGATCTGTACCTCTGAAACAAATAATGCAATACATGTTAAGAAAAAAAGAAGAAGAAGAAGATAGTAGGAGGGGAAGAATGAAGGGGCGGAAATTGGAGGGGGAGACGAACCATGAGAGACGATGGACTCTGAAAAGCAAACTGAGGGTTCTAGAGGGGAGGGGAGTGGGAGGATGGGTTAGCCTGGTGATGGATATTGAAGAGGGCACGTTCTGCATGGAGCACTGGATGTTATGCACAAACAATGAATCATGGAACACTACATCAAAAACTAATGATGTAATGTATGGTGATTAACATAACAATAAAAAAGTCAAAAAAGAAGAAAAAAAGAATAAATTCATTCTAAGAGGCCAGCAACACCCTGATACCAAACCAGACAAAAACATGGGAAAAGAACACTACAAAGCAGTATCTCTCATGAATGTAGATGAAAAAGCCTCAACAAAATATTAGCAAATTGAATCCAACAATGTGTAAAAAGAATTATATACAACAACCAAGTAGAATTAACCTCAGATATTCACAGCTGTTTCAACATTGGAAAATTGATTGATGTAATCTGTCACATCAACAGGCTAAAGACAAGAAAAATCACATGATCATATCAATAGATGCAGGTTTGACAAAATCCTACACTCATTTATGATAAAAACTCTCAATAAACTAGGAATAGAGGCGAACTTCCTCCACCTATAAATAATAACAAAAAACCTACAACTAAAATATTTAATGGTGAGAAATTAGGAAATTTCCCACTAAGATGAGGAACAAGGCAAGGTCCTCATCACTCCATGTCAACATTATATTGGAAGTCCTAGCTAATGCCATAGGACAACTGATTGGGACAGAGGACATAAAACTGCCTTTGGTCACAGATAACATGGCTATCTATGTAGAAAATCTGAAAGAATCAGCAAAAAACACCCCTTGAACTAATAAGAAATTATAGCAAGTTTGTAGAATATATGGTCAATATACAAAAGTCACATTCCCATCT
This sequence comes from Phoca vitulina, assembly GCF_004348235.1. Taxonomy (NCBI): domain Eukaryota; kingdom Metazoa; phylum Chordata; class Mammalia; order Carnivora; family Phocidae; genus Phoca; species Phoca vitulina. Next base: position 27,527,140 of record NW_022589704.1, read on the forward strand.
TCAGCAACAAACAAGTGAAATTTGAAATTGAAAACACATTGTCATTTGCATTAGTGCCCCCAAAAATGAAATACTTGGGCATAACTCTAACAAAATAAGTATGCAGTCTATATAAGGAAAACTATGAAACTATAAAAGAAATCAAACTAAATAAATGGAGAGATGTTCTATGTTCATGGATAGAAAGACTCAATAATGTCAAGATGTCAGTTCTTCCCAACTTGATCTTCAACTTCAACCCAATCCCAATCAAAATCCCAGCAAGTTATTTTGTAGAGATTGCCAAACTAATTCTAAAGTTTATAGGAAGAAGCAAAAGACCCAAAATAGCCAATACAATATTGAAAGAGAAGAAAAAAGTTGGAGGACTGATGTTACTACCTGACTTTAAGACTTACTATAAGGTGACAGTAATCATAAGACAGTGTGGTACTGAAGAAAGAATAGATGAATAGATCAATGGAACAAAATAGAGATCCCAGAAATATAGTCAACTCATCTTTGACAAAGGAGAGAAGGCAATACCGTGGAACAGAGATAGTCTTTTCAACAAATGGTGTTGGAATAATTTGACATCCACATGCAAGAAATAAATCTAAATACAGGCCTTATATGCTACATAAAAACTAACTGGAAATGAGTCACAGACTTAAATGTAAAATGCAAAACTATAAAACTCCTGAAAGACAACATAGGAGAAAATCCACATGACCTTGGGTTTGACAATAACTTTTTAGATACAACAGCAAAAGCATAGCCCATGAAAGAAATAATTGATATGCTGGACTTGACTAAAATTAAAAATTTCTGTTTATGAAAGACAATGTCAAGAGAATTAGAAGACAAGCCATAGGCAGGGAGTAAATATTTGCAAAAGACATATCTGATAAAGAACTGTTATCCAAAATACACAATGAATTCTTAAAACTCAACAATAAGAAAGTAATCCAACTTCAAAAATGAATCAAAAACCTTAACAGACACTTCACCAAAGAAGACATCCAGATAGCAAATAAGTACATTGAAAGATGCTCCACATCATGTCATCAGGGAAATGAAAACTAAAACAATGAAAAAAATAAAATAAAACAACAATAAAATAACACTATGCATCTATTAGAATGACCAAAATCCAGAACAGGGACAATACCAAATGCTGGTGAGTATGCTAGTAGGAATGCAAAACAGTACAGCCACTTCGAAAAATAATTTGGTGATTTCTTACAAAACTAAACATACCCTTGCCATGCAATGCAACAATAGTGCTCTTTGGTATTTGCCCAAAGGATCTGAAAACTTAAATCCACACAAAACCTACACAGAGATGTTTATAGTAGCTTTATTCATAATTGCCAAATCTTGGAAGCAACCAAAATGTCCTTCAGTAGGTAAATGGATAAATAAACTACTGTATCCAGACAATGAAATATTATTTAGTGCTAAAAAGTAATGACCTATCAAACCATGAAAAGAGATGGAAGACCTTAAATGCACATTAATAGGTAGAAGAAGCCAATATGAAAAGGCTACATACTGTATGATTCCAACTATAATACATTCTGGAAATGGCAAAATACGGAGACAGTAAAAAGATCAGTTGTTGCTAGAATCTGGGCAGTGGAGGGTGGTATGCATAAGCAGAGGATATTTAGGGTAGTGAAACTACTCTGTATCATACTGTGAGGGTGGAAACATTTCATTATAGATGTCCAAACCCATAGGATATATAACACACCAAGAGTGAACCCTACTGTAAACTATGAGTTTTAGGTGACGATGTTATGTCAGTGTAGGTTCATCAGTTGTAAGAAATGTACCACTCTGGTGGGGGATGTTGATAATGAGGGAGGTTATGCATGTGTAGGGGCAGGGGAAATATAGGATATCTCTCTCTGTATCTTCCTCTCAATTTTGCTGTGAACCTAAAATTACTCCAAAAATTAAACTTTTTTTTTTTTTTTAAGATTTTATTTATTTATTTGACAGAGAGAGACACAGCGAGAGAGGGAACACAAGCAGGGGGAGTAGGAGAGGGAGAAGCAGGCTTCCCACGGAGCAGGGAGCCTGATGCGGGGCTAGATCCCAGGACTCTGGGATCATGACCTGAGCCAAAGGCAGACGCTTAACGACTGAGCCACCCAGGTGCTCCAAAATTAAACTCTTTTTTAAAAAGAATAAAAATAGGGCGCCTGGGTGGCTCAGTTGGTTAAGTGACTGCCTTCAGCTCAGGTCATGATCCTGGAGTCCCTGGATCGAGTCCCACAACGGGCTCCCAGCTTGGCAGGGAGTCTGCTTCTCCCTTTGACCATCCCCCCTCTCATGTGCTCTCTCTCTCATTCTCTCTCTCTCAAATAAATAAATAAATAATCTTAAAAAAAATAAAAATAAAAAGAATAAAAATAAAACAACATATTAAAATATATGAGGTGCTAATAAGCAGTGCCTAAAAAGAAATTTGTGACCTTAAGTGCTTATTTAGAAAAGGAGAAAGTTCTAAAATGAGCAAGTTTCTATTTTATGAAGCTACAAAAATAGGAACAAATTAATCCCAAAATAGAAGAAAATAATGAAGATAAGAGAATTCAATGAAATAAACATGGTGAAAGGATAAAGTCAAGGAAATTAAAAACTGGTTCTTTGAAAAGCTTGAAATTTTTTATAAACATCTAGCTGGGGGAGAAAATACAAACTAACAGTACAAGGAATGAAAGAGGGGACAAACTGCATAACTACAGACATTAAGAGGATAATTAAGGAAATATTATGAATAAAGTTATGCCAACAAATTTGACATCTTAAAGTAATAAACACCTTAATAAACACAAATGATCAAATTGAATCAAAAAGAAGTAGAAAAGCCAAATTTCCCCATATCAAATTTTTAAATAATTGAATTAATAATTTAAAACATTTCCATAAAGAAAAATCCTCATGCAGAGGCTTCATTAGTAAATTCTATCAGACATTTAAGGAAGAAATAATGCCAAGCCTACACAAACTACACAAATTATTTCCAAAAAATGGAGAAAGAAGGAAGACTTCTTAACTCATTTTGGGTAAGACCAATATTGACTGGATTCCAAAACTAGGCAAAAATAGTACAAGAAAATAAAACAGGATAATAGTCCTCATGAATTTAGTTGCAAACACCCTTAAGAGTAAGCTATAAAAATAATAATATAGCATGACCAAAAAGGGTTTTTCCCAGGAATGCTATATTGGTTTAACATTAGGGAATCGATTAATGTAACTGACCATATTGAAAAATAATGATATACATCTCATTCGAAATATAAAAAATATTTGAAAAAATTTAATACCCTTTCACAATAAAAACCCTCAGCAAATTAGAAGAAACTTTCTCATCCTGACAAAGGGCATCTATGAAAAACCTAAAGTTCACACCATGCTCAATGGTGAAAGAATGATCACTTTCCTTTTAAGATGAGTAAGAAAGCAAGGATGCTAATTCTCACCACAATTCAACATTGCTCGTGAAGTCCTTACTACTACAATTAAGGGGGGGGGAAGGAAATAAAAGGCAAACATATTAAAAAACATGAAGTAAAACTATCACTATTCACAGCTCATGTGATTGTGTAGAGACAATCCTTAAGAGTTTATGAAAAAATAAACTCTTAAGCATGTATAATAAGGTTGCAGGATACTAAGTTAATATTCCAAAGTCAGAATAGAAACCATTTCTACAAAAAGTCTACCAATGAACGTTTGGAAATTTAAATTTTTTAATAGCCATTTACAATCACAACAAAAGTATGAATACTTAAGGATTAATTTAACAACATATATGTAAGAACCACACATATAAAACTATAAAACATTACTGAGTAAAATCAAAGGTGATATAAATTTTTTAAAAGATGATGTAAATAAATGAAGGCATATAACACATTGGTGGGTCAGAAGACAACATTGTTAAGGTGTCGGTGCTATTCAAATTCATGTATACATTTAATCCCAATCAAAATTTCAGCAGGATTTTTTATATTAATTGAAAGCTGATCCTAAAATTTATACAGCACGTAAAGGAATTAGAATAGCTGGAACAATTTTGAAAAAGAATAAAATTGGAGGACTAATATTCCCTGGTTTTCAGACTTATTATAAAGCTCATAGAAAAACTTATTATTGGCACAAGAGTAGATAGATTATAGATTGATTGAACAGAATACAGAGTCCAGAAATAGACCCACACCTACATGGTCAATTGCATTTATTTTAAAGTATGCTCCATACCCCACATGGTGCTTGAACTCATGACCCTGAGATCATGAGTCACACGTTCTACCGACTGAGCCAGCCAGGCATCCCTGGTCAATTGATTTTAGACAATGGTGCCAAGGTAACTTCAATCAGGAATAGGATTGTGTTTTTCAGTAAATGGGGCTGTAACAGCTGGATATCTACATGGGGAAAAAAATAAACATTGGATGTTTCCTCACCTCATACACAAATATACACTCAGAATGGATCATAATTCTCATCATAAACCCTAACACTTCTAGAAGAAAGAATAGGAAAAAATCCCTGTGACCTTGGAGTAGGCAAAAATTTCTTAAGGCCACAAAACCCATGAATCATTAAAAAAATATATTTTTGACAAATTGCATTTCATCAAAATGGGAAACTTCTACTCTTCAAAAGATGTCATTTAGGAAATATAAAGGCAAACACTGACGGAGAAAATACTCACAAAACCACAAATCTTTTATCTAGAAATGAGTTGTACACAGAATATATTAAGAACTCTTACAACTTGACGATTCAAAGACAAATAGCCTAATAAAAATGAGAAATAATATATGAACAGTTACTTCATAAAAGAAGATATATAAATGGCCAATAAATATGAGAAAACATATTCAGTATCACTCATCTTCATGGAAATGCTAATGAAAACTACAGTGAGATATTACTCTGTGTCCATTACAATGGCCCAAGTTAAAGTCTTTCATATATGGCTACTGTGAATACAAAATAATACAACCAAATTTGGAACACAGTTTAATAGTTTCTTATAAATTTAAACAAATACTTCACACATGACTAGAACTCCATTCCTAGGTATTTACCTAAGAGAAATAACACATGTTCACACAAAGACTTGCTTACATATGCAAATAGCAGCTTTATTGGTAATAGCCAAGAACCGGGATGTCTATCATGTCCATCAACAGATGAACTAATGAAAAAATGTATTATACATCCGTGTGATGGAATAGTACTCAGCAAGAGATGGAACAAGCTATTGATACTTCAGCAACATGCATCAATGTCAAAAAGCATTGTGCTGAATGAAAGAAATCAGCCTGGTGTGAGATTACGTGTATATAAAACACCAGAGAGGCAAATCCAGTCTGTAGTGACCAAAAGATTAGTGGTTGTCTGGTCCCATGAGGGACAGGGTATTGACTGGAAACGGCCACAAATTAAACCAGGTGATGAAAATCCTCCTGAGTGTAGTTTTTAGCTCACAGGCATACCCTTTTGTCCAAACTCACTCCGCAGCATACTTAAATAGGTACATTTCATTCTAGGTTAACACAATAAAGTCCTTTTTAAGGAAACTGAGTCACTGGGAAACAGCATGAAAAATGTGAATTTTCAACAAGTCTGCTTTTGTTTACAGTCAGACGCAGACAGATGCTTTAAAATAAAATGTTGTTAAGGGGCACCTGGCTGGCTCAGTTGGTGGAGCGCATGACTCTTGATCTCGGGGTTTTGAGTTCGAGCCCCACTTTGGGTGGAGGGATTACTTAAAAATAAAATCTTTTAAAAATATATAAATAAATAAATGTTGTTACAATCACAATGGTATCATATGGTGAGAGTTTGATCAGAAGGAAACAATTTGATCAGAAGGAAACAATTTGATCAGAAGGAAAAATAGTTTGTAATAGCTCATTAGCAGTGCAGGAGGGGTCCAGATCACCACCTTCTTCCCTCACCCTGACAGCGCAGCTCCGCACCCCCACCAAGTCAAGGCACAAGCAGAAGCAGATGATTGTAGCCGCTCAGTCCACATACCTGGCACACTTTGACAGGTCTTGCTAGGAGACGGCATATCCGTGTTTATCTTTGTGTTTTCTTTCTATCTTGGCACACAGTTTTGACGTTTACACAAACTCAGTATCTATCAAACTTCAGCTTGTGTTTCACAGTTTACATGGTTGAATTTATATGCTATATTTCAAGCTTAATTGCTTTTTGGAAAGTTACATACTATTATTTCTTTTGAACATCACAATTTTTCATTGTAATGTTCATGATGTGCCCTTCATTTTCTCACGCCTTCTACTGGAATCAAGAATAAAGGAGGTAGCATTTAGATAACAGGCCTGTTCACTAAATACATCTATCTACATGACTATAACAGTCATAGTTATATAGCTATATGCAAACAGCATACTGCTGCTTTATGACATTTTTTTAGAAACCTAAGGAAAGTTACATAATAAATGAGGGCAAGGAAGGTGAAGTTATTAAATTCGTATTCATTTTTCCACTTGGACAATGGCTAGATAGGCGTGACAGACTTGTCTCAGCATTCTGAATGACGACATGCGATGCAATTTGGTAAGTCAGAGCCTTCAAACCTTTCCAATGTTTGGTGCTGCCTCATGATTCTTCATCAGCTCGCCTTCAAATGTTATTTTCAAAATTACAAAATTATGCCCGTTGAATGGCCCCCTGTCAATTAATCTTGCTTTATGTAAAATAGCAACTGATAAATGTTTGCCAGTAAAAGTCACCTTGTTTGCCTTTATCATTGCTTTTCTGATATTCTCTCTGATATTAATATATAAAGCATTTTCTAGTGGACTGGTAAAAAGGTAAGGCTACTTTTTCTGAGTCTCCTCACTTAGATGGCAGATTTTGTGTGCATGCAAATTTCTCTAGTTATTTTTCATAATCTATCTGTCAATCTAGCTGTAAGTTTCCTAAGAAAATTTCTAGAAAATCTTATATAATCTTCATTAATACCATTAGAATAATTTTAGATTCTTTACAGAATTTCTGAATTTATTGTTACAAACATAAGGCATATACATATAAAACATTACATTGACAAGTACGCATTGCTAAGACCGCCAGCAACAAATTATACACCATATTTGATGCTATTTGTGCTATCTGATAGCACATGAATCTTTGCATTAGAAAATGGCTTACAAGTCAGAAAGTGGGGATCTCAACTGCAAGGAAAAAGGTTTAGGTCTGAGAAGGTCACACAGAAGATGTAATGGGATGTGGATCAGGAAGTATAGTGCTTGGTAGAGCTGATGATGAATGTGAGGAGACAGACCTCAAGTTTCAAACCCAGAGCTGTTAATACGGAACAGCGAAGTGCATGAGATTCTAAAGGCTTTGGGCAAAAATAACTTTCAAAGACTGTGAAATCCTCTGAAATAGGAATTCTGAGTTATTCGTTCCTTTATTTGTTGTGTCTATCACAGAACTCGGTACATCAAAGGCGTAAGTATTAGTCAAATGCATAACTTATGAATGAAGTGGAAATCCATCTGGGTTAAAAACAGGGGGTAGTATTTATTCATGAGAGGGGTATACCAAGCTCACCTCTCCAGTCACATCTTCCCTCTTTCTTGCCCATTATCTTCAAATAATACTGATTTTCATTATGTTTTTAGAATACTCAAAACTCTTCCCTGCTAAAGAATTTTGCCCTTGCTATGTGCCATCTGCCTCAAATATATTTCCATAGCTAGCTTTTTTGTCTCAACTCAGAAGCTACATCCTCAGATAAAGGCCTTCTCTGACTACTGTATCTTCAGCATCTCCCCCAATATCACTCTCTATCGCATCACCCTATTAATGTTCTTCGTAACAGCTAACTCAATCTGGAATTATCTCGTCTGTGCAAGACTTCATTTATTTACAGTCTGTGCTATCTTTTCCCAAAGAACACAATTTCCTTGACAATAAAGACCCTGTCTATCTTGTTCACTGTTTTAATCCCAAGTCCTTGGACACAACCTGGCACATGATAAATATTTGCTGAATGAATAAAATAAACTTCTAAATAAAATGTGACATTTTATATCAACATAACTCTGGGTTGAAAATGGCAGAAAAACCTCAACTGGCAAAAAAATAAATTAAATAAGGAACTGATTGGTTTCATCATTTAAGTGATTACATATGAGGTAAAGGAATTGCTACCTGAAACAACATCACCAGGATGCACACATCAGCTTTATTTGCCTCTTCGGGGCTGGCTTCGTTGTCAAACTCTGCTTCAGGCACACATCTTAACAATCAGGCCAGGAAGGGAAAGAGCTTCCTTTTCCTGGGAGCCCAACCTATTTCTCCCTGGTTATACCCTCATCACCGACCCAAAGACTGGCCGGAGGGAAGAAATAAATTGCTTGATTGCAGCCTAACAGGTCCCATCTGGGAGTTACAAGTGGAGTCAATCCCACCCAAATCACAAGACTGAGAATGAGGGAGGGGTGGTTTCCCAAAGGAAACTTGGGGTCTTATTACTAGAAAGAAAGAGAGCAGATGCTGGGCATCCAAACACAAGATACTTTCTACAGTATCTTTCTTCTAATCCCTTAACTGGAATCAATCATAGCTTGATTCAAACCTATCCCTTTTATTTGGATGTTATTTAGCTTTACACAGTTCTGTTATTTCTGATCAGAATAAGGAAGACAGAAAGGAGTGCAGAGGCTATGTTATTTAATAGTCCTTTGGTTGTTCATGAATATTTCTTCAGCTTCTAGTAGCTGGTTGCTACTTTGCCAGAATGCCCCCAGAATGCTCTATGGCTCTTTTCTTTGAGCTGGAAGCTGATAGATAATACTTAGGAAGGTCTTGGTGGTATAGCCAGCAGAACTCTGGAAAATGCTTGCTCAGGAGGCAGGGAGGTAGATTTTGCCGTTGGGGGTTATGGAGGGGAGACAGAGAGTAATGTCTCCGCATTAGAGGAATTTCCTCTGACTTCTCTTCTCCCATCCTCAGGCTACCTTGACTTACAGAGCTCTTGAATTCAGCACACTCACCTCTGGGGTTACCAGTTTTGCTCTTTAGTACCTCTGCCTGCCTTCTACCCCTTAAGTACCTTCTCCCTCCCACTTCGCTGCTCTTGTCATACTTCGGGCTCACGTATGTCACCTGCACCATTGCACCCACCTCCTAACTGCTGTCTTTGTGCCTATTTAACCTTTTATAGCTCATCTTCACACAGCTTGAGAGTTATCTTAGAAATATATACCTGCTCCTTTCCTGCTTACCTCCATCAGGGATTCCTCACTCCTTTTAGATTATAGCAAGGGATAGAAGCCTTTCCCAGTATCTTCCTGTCTCCTTCTGCATCCACATCTCTGACATCTCCTCCTTCCCAGCTCACACTTCATCATGAAACCCTGGCAGTTCTCCAAATGTACTACATTCTTCTACACCTTTGTAGCTTTGTAAAGACACAGCCTAAAACTCTACAAAGACGAACTTCTACACATTACTTAACTCCAACTTTAATCAATGAATGTATAAATGTATGGGAATTATGACAAAAGGAAAACAATGGAATTGTTTTGACTACTTCATTTCAAAGGGGAATATGTGATCTAGATTACATTATAGAAACTGATACCTTCGCAAAAGGGAAATTGTCAAATAGGAAATACCCTGAAGAATACATGTATGCTTGATGATGTTACAGCTAATACAATAAAATTATTGGAGTTGAGCTCCTTTCCAACTCTCTTCAATGTCACAGAAATTCAACTAGAATAAAGATAGTATTCAAAAGACAGGGGACAGAGACAGATCTCTGTTGATGTGCTCTGGGGAGGTCAAGGTGAGCAGACTTAGGAAATGTCTTTGGTCAACAAGAATCTGCTGTATGTCCTAGAGATGTGAAAAAAAGTTACACAAACTCATAGCTTCATATACTAAGTTTGTTTTCCTGTTCAGCCATTTAAATCATGAATCAAAAGAGCCCATAAGCTCCCAAAATGAAATGTGGTGTTGGAAAAGATTAGGGATCTAAGTAGGAGCTGAATTTAAGTGCTAACAACATTAAACTAAGAGTCAGTTAAGAGAAAAGGACGTTTACCATTTTACCTGGCTTCTGCACTGTTTATAGTTACTTCCAATCCACTGAGTGGTTTTTATAATAATGAATAAGTGGAAACCCACATAAAAGCTATCTTTAAATGCCATAAAGATGAGTAATCTAAAGATAAAGGGTTCAGAGTCATCTTTGCAACAATACGTGGGCAAATTTTCCGTGATCTCATGAGGCAGCTGAAGAAGGATTTAGATCTCTGTCTCTAGCTAGAGATTCTGTCTAGAATTAAAAGAAGAGTTGAGATTAAAAAGTTATTTTTTATTCTGATAGTCATAAAATACTGGGAAATAAAAATTCTTTTACCCAAAACTCTAATCATGTTATTACGGTTTTTCAAATTCTCCTAAGTATTGGTAATTTGCCATCACAATAGTTAAAATAAATTCTTATTTATTCCCTGGTTGACTTGGCATACTATTAGTTTCCTGATAAAGGAAGTAAAAAGGCCCATATGCTTGAGAGAACAATCAAAGGCCTTAGAGTCAAACTGAACTGGGTTCAAATCCGGATTCATTCCCTTCGATCCGGAGCAAGTCCTCTAACTTCTGATTATTTCCACATTTTTGAAATGGTGATAACTTCACAGGGTGTTATGAAGATCATATGATAAAATAGAAAAGGCTGAGCTCAGTTTCTATGTTATTCCTAAACTACCCACAGGGTGGGCCATCTTTTCAGCCTAAAACTTCCCTGGATGAGCAGGCAAGAGCTTTACTGAGCAGTTGAGTCCCTATGGGTCTCACGGAGATGGGCTGAGGGTGGAGGACATAGGCAGAGCAGGCCTAAAAAGAGTCAAAGATTGAAATCCTATTCATAAAACCAGATATTTAGTAACTCTTTAGAAAAGATGACAATGGCCTTTACTGATAAAAATTTATGTTTCTAAAATGAAACAACCACTGGTAAAAAAGTGAGTTCGGTAAATAGGCGACTTTCTTCCCTGCAATAAATGCATCACATAAAATACCATAAACACTAGGAAAATAATTGATCTCCATGAAACAAGCAGACAAATAGCAATTATTCAGCATAATTCTAATCAGCCATTATAATTCTTTCCATGTGGACCATCTATATAAATCTCTGTAATAGGTTTCTATGGGTACCATAACATATTACCACAAACTTAGTAGCTTAAAACAACACAAATTGAGGGGTGCTAGGGTAATGCCGTTGGCTAGGCATCCTACTCTTGGTTTCAGCTCAGGTCATGATCTCAGGGCCCTGGGATCAAGCCCCACATTGGGCTCTGTGCTCAGCGCAGAGTCTGCTTGGGATTCCCCCTGCCCCTCCCACTCGTGCTCTCTCTCTCTCTCTCTGAAATAAAATACATCTTTTTTTAAAAACACACAAATTGATTATTTTATAGTTCTGTAGGTTAGAAGTCCAATAATGAGTGCACTGGGCTAAAATCAAGGTGTCAATAGGGCCATACTCTTTCTGCGGGTTCTAGGGGAGAGTTTGTTTCTTTGCCTTCTCCAGTTGCCTACATTCCTCAGCTTACAGCCCCTTCTGCCATCTTCATAGCCCGCAACAAGAGGCATTCCTTCTTATATTACATCACTCTGACTTCCTCTTCTGCCTCCCTCTTCCACTTTTAAGGATCTTTGTGACTACACGGGGCCTACCCAGATAATCCACTGATTTTAAAGTCAACTGATTAGTAATACTTAATTCCACATACAACCTAATTCCTCCTTGCCAGGTAACCCCACATAGTCACAGGTTCTGGGAATTAGTAAGCATTATTCTACCTACCGTAATCTCTAAGGAAGATCACCTCTGAATCATATACTATTAATCTCTGGCTGTAAATAATATACTGCAACTCACACATACCTTATTCATTCTCTTCCAACGATTCAAAAATAGTGGAGTTCTTCCAGCAACTTTAGCAAAGGTGTTTCCATTTGATTTAACAAGAGCAGAAAGAGACAATGCTCTGACAGTAAGAGTTACAGAACCAAAATCATTCCTGTTTATACTAGGCAGTGGAATTTTATTTTCTCTGATATCAGGCTTCCTTTGGCTACAGGAAAAATAAGGTATCAAAATTTAATATCCATGTTAACAAACCATATATGGCTGTCTTCACACACCCCTGTAATCTACCATACTATTCAGTCCTTTTTGCATTTAGAACTTGCTATGTTGCCAAAGAGAAAAATATATGTTGTGTTAGCAATAAGAGTGATGAATTAGAAAGTGAAGCATAGTGTGGTTGGGATCTGAAAGCACAGAAACTGTGGGTTGAATTTTTTTCTTAATAGACTCATCTAAACAGAATATTTATGATTTCAAGCCTAAATGCTACTACACATAAAAATATTTGATTGCAAAAAATAAAAAATAAATACTTGGTTGCTTAACTTCATTAGAAAAATGAAAATTATATAGAATGTCACTCCCCAAGAACATTTTAGAAAACTATTGTTAAAGTTTTATGTAAGTGCATTGTCTAGATCAAGAGATGTAGATTAAAGGGGTCTGGAGCCCAGGCAGGTCACAGAAATAAGTGGGTGAGGCCAGGTGGGCACTGGGTATGCTAGCACCTTTGCTGCCCCATCTGAAGAGGTCAACCGCCACTCAGCTCTAACAGCTGATTTTTGGCTCATAAGATTGTCTGACATTTTTATAATTCAGAAAATGTAACTTTTACATGGAAACATTCATATTTTCAAAACTGGCAACTTAACACTATACTGCAATCCCTTGACAGAGCAATAAAACAAAAGCCATGGACCAAATTTAGCTAACCAGCCAGTAGTTTGCACCTCTGAATCTAGACCAGCCAATCCTTGGTAACTACCTGATATTTTACTTGATAAAATCAAGAGTGGTATAATTTATTGTCTAATTGGATGCAAACATCAAAACCTAGAAGAAAAATGTGCGTATACAGATAAGGTAAAGAGCCTTAGCATGCACCTAAGGAGTTCTTTATTCCTTATTGGGAATCAATTATGCCTTATGTTTTGTTTTTTTTTTTTAAGATTTTATTTATTTATCTGTCAGAGAGGGGAGAAGAGAGAGCGTCCAAGCAGGGAGAGCTGCAGACAGGGGGAGAAGCAGACTCCCCATGGAGCAAGGAGCCGGATGCAGGACTCGATCCCAGGACCCTGGGATCATGACCCGAGCCAAAGGCAGACACCCAACCAACTGAGCCACCCAGGCATCCCATGCCTTATGTTTTGTTATGGCCCCAGCACATAGCATAGTATCTGTCACAAAATAGGCTTTCAGTAAATATTTGTTTAATTTATGAATAACTCAACTTTAAAGAAAATTTTGATCACTCTGAGGCTTATACTCATACTTGTTAACATAAAGGAGTAGTGACCTAGCCTTAAAATGTGGGGTTGGCTTAGAAAGCAAGAACACTTGGGGTGCCTGGGTGGCTCAGTTGGGCATTGGACTCTTGATTTCAACTCAGGTCATGATCTCGGGTTCATGAGATTAAGCCCCGTGTTGGGCTCCACACTCAGCATGGAGCCTGCTTGGGATTCTCTCTCTCCCTCTTCCTCTGCCCTTCCCCCCACCTCATGTGCATGCACATGCATGCGCACGCTCTCTCAAAAAAGAAAGAAAAGTAAGAACCCTTAATATTTTCCATATTATCAAAAGATATATATATATATTCTAACAATTGTTATGTTGCACTGACCAATAAGATCTTTTATAATATAATGGGGCAAAGCCAGATTTTAACTTGAAACTATAATGTAACAACAACCCAAATCAAGTATTTGTATGGTATTTTTATGTTACAAAGTGCTTTCAATATGTGATTTCTCTTACCACCAGAACATTTCACTAAGGTAGACGGATATTATCTTCATTTTAAAGATAGAAAACTTGAACTACAAAGGAAGCTAAGTGTTTTTATAAAGACTTGCAGAAAATTAGCTATAGAACTGAACTTAGTCTTTCAGCCCATGATCATTCTCTCCTGATAAGGAGACAGCATGGGGTGTGACAATAAAGCATAGAATCAGATGAATTAAATATGTACAATGGCACCTTCATAAACAGGTTGGGAAGGAAATTACCTCTGTGTGGCACAGAAGAGGAAGGCAAGAATGTGCATAGAAGGAAAGTATAATATTTTTTAAGATGGTGTGTAGACATCAGGATACCTTATTCATCATGACACCAGTTGCATGTTGGTTAAATCATTCAGCAGAATGAGACAGATCAGCTTGACCTGTATTGTTTCACTTAGAAACACATTGCTCTGTAATATTTTCATTTCCTATATATATTTGTCTACCCTACTAGAGTGGAAATGTCATGAAGGTCAGAGGCTAAGACATATTAAGAGTTCTTAGGCACTCTACCCAGAAGAAATTAATTGAATGCTTTGATTGGTTAATAGGAAACATAAACATTGGTGATAGTGGAGCATAATGCTTAAGAACACAGGACTTGAAGTCAGTAGATCTGTGTCTGAAACCATGTTTCATCAATGTCTAGCTGTGCAAATTTGGGTGAGTCACTCCACCTCTACGAGTCACATTGTCATCTGTAAAGAGGGTAACAATGATGAAACTGAACCATAAGTTTGCAGTGAGAATTAAATAAGTTAATGTTTGTAAAAACCAGCAGGATGGTGGGTACCCGACATACACTCAATAAATGTTTCACTATTGCAACAGACTGAAGTTTCAAGTTCGGGAAAGTGCTGGAGCTACATGCTGATCTCTGTAGTTTTGAGGAAGGAACATTTGGTTGGTTCTCAAAAACAAAGTTAGACGCTGAGAGAAAATCTTTTAAAGTGACCCAAAATGTATCTTTAAAACAAACTTTTAATTTATTCCACATGCCATCTGGAATATAGTAATACAACAAAGACGAGAAAGGCCCCGATGCAGTGTGCCTTACCATCCGTACACAGGATTACAAACAGAACCAGTTTGCAGACACAAGCTCACTGACGGAGCAAACCGGGTGGCATGTCATGTTTACGGAGGACTGAACACCTGAGATTTGGCTGGTCATGGGGGAGCCATTCAAAAGAAGGAATAGGTGCAGTACTATCTGGAGTAATTTTCCTTGTTTCTAGAAAGAAACAGATATTTCACAAATTTATTATCTTATCAAAGTCCAGCCACTTTTTTTTTTTCCAGTGTGTACTTGTGCTTAGCTCTTTCATTGTGCAAGGTATGTTTTCAGACCCTAATTGCTCCTATGCACAGGCCAAAGGAATGCAGTGGTAGAAGTACATTAAAATGAGAAAAAGGACTGCTAATTTCTTAAAAGGGAAATGACACATATGGAATGATCTCTATCATACCTAGAGCAATATTTTTATGAGGGAAAACTAGAGCCAAGCAATTGAAACGTTTTCTACCCAAAAGTAGCAGGAAAAAAATGAACAATCACAGAGCAAGTACCACACAACATTTCAGAAGAGAATTTAATGCCAAAAGAAGGTAACAAACTACTCCACTGACACTTCTCCTTTTGTGTCTTTACTATTTATAGAATCCAGTTCATGCAACCTGAAAACCTCTGTGAAGTAACACTTTGAACCCCGAATTTTCAGTTCTGGGGCTCAAGCAGAGGAATGCCAGCCAAGCTCGCCTAACACAACCAGAGGGACCAACTCTTCGAAGTCACAGATGTTGACTCAGAGAACATCCTCGGTTTCTCCCCTGCTTCCTTGCGGGTCTGGGTTAAATTCCAAGGGCCTGGGAGACTCCACCATTGCAATCTCCTCTCCCAGCCTCGCGTTCCCTTCCTTGGTCTCCTCGTGGATCGTGCGTGGCAGGCAGTCCTGCTCCGAGTTACTCCAGACATAGCCGGGTAAAGTCACGTGGCTGTCGGGCTGGCGGCCGGCCGTCCTGGTGGTTTTGCCAGCGATGAGCACCAAGCGAGCGCTGGCTGCCCCCTGCGACTGGCTGCTGGTGCTGTGGGTGAACGTGGTGAGCACGGAGCCGTATCTGTGGCCGCCGCAGGGGGGCGTCCTTTTCCAGTCGATGGAGAGATTCCACCGACTCCACAACTTCTTCACCTCAGCCTGAACCTAAGTCGCAGGAAACATTGTGCGTCAGAAACCATCAGGGAGACCCTGCAGTCTTGTTACATGGACCTTTGCCCTTCAGTGATGGTGAAGGGCAAAGCAACTTGATGTGCATACTCTCTCTCAACCTTGAAAAATCTTGGAGATAGGTATCCTACCGGAGATGAATAAACGGAGGCTTTGAGAGAGGTGAAGGACTGATCCAAGATTAGCATTCTAATATAATGTGAAATGCAGCCCATAGAAACATCTGACTTGGGGCGCCTGGGTGGCTGGGTCCGTTAAGCATCAGACTCTTGATTTCGGCTCAGGTCACGATCTCAGGGTCCTGGGATAGAGCCCCCTGGTGGCTGGGCGCTCAGCCGGGAATCTGGGGATTCTCTCCCTCTTCCTCTGCCCCTACCTCCACCCTGCTCGCGATCCATCTGTCTCTCTCAAATAAATAAATCTTTTTTAAAAGGAAAGAAAGATCTGACTTGTGGGAGAGGGAAAAGAGGATTATGGGTTGGAAGAGAAGGAGAGATAAATAGTGCCAGCCCGCTGAAGAATGGCATGGAAGGTACTCAACCTGAAATGTAATACTATCACTTTTGCATAGGCGTACTGAAGGAGGAAAAAAATGGGGAAGAAGCTTATACATGAAAAGCAGGCACTGCAAATGCATTACTAATGGGGTGGGATTCTTGCTTCCAACCTGTGGTTGAAGCTTCAATTCTACTGCTATTGCCATTTACCAAAAAGGAGCTTATCTGGAAGTTCCGTGGAAAACAGTGGAAATCTGGTATGCTGGTGTCACCTAAAAGAACAGTAGGGCTACTTCTCTCCAGCCAACCCCTAAATGAACTGAAAGCGTCCTGTCATCATTGTATAGTTTTGAAAATATCAAAATATTCTTTCTTATCCCAAGAAAACTTTTTTTTAGTTTCTTAGAGACTTGAAATTGAGTATCAGTTTAAGTATTGACTGGAATATGGAATTCACTGTCCTTCCAAGTATCAATTTACATTCCAACAAGTTGGTTTTTTGCTATCAGAGTTTCCAACTGAATCAACATTGAAAAGTGCTAGAAGAGAGACTCTAGCCTATTTATATTAATTCTTGCTCTCTCAAAATCATGTATGATTGAAATATCTCCTTTCTCCCTGCTCATTTTTTCCTGTAATTCCTGGGGATCCTAAAGAGATTCAGGTCACCCGCGATGACCATTTACAAGCTTACTAACAGCTAGAGCTGTGGGATGTCCGGGGGGGGGGGGGTTTCTTCAAACCTACCTCCCCGTTGCAGTAGCAGTAGATGATAGACACAAAGAATCCCTGGGGAACAAAAGAGAAAGTTAGCATGCTGACAACTCAAGAAGGTCACAGCACTGAAGTGTCTTATATCACAATACATACATTGCAAAACTGGGTTGTGTTATGCTTCCTTCAGAAAATTATATGAACTATTCTCTCCTGGTGTTTCCAAATCTTTAAGTTTATATTTTTCTGAGATCCTTCTTTGGTGTCAGCTGAACCAAACAAGTGACTGAATAAAACACTCCAAGACACACAAATAACTGATTTCTTATCAGCTTATATTAGCTTCATTTATGTTTTCACTCAAGGATCACAGAATATTCCCTGGTTGGTAAGAGATATTTATACACTGTGAATGCTGGAAACTACAGACATAGGCTATTATATGGTAAAAAGACAAAGAAACTTTTTGTTTCACTCATTCAAAAATATTTATTGAGCTTCTACAGGGCAAACTGCTCAGCATGCCAGGGATAAACAATTCAATCAAGACAGACAAGGTCCCTGTTCCCTTAGACTACATTCTAGAAGGAAATACAGATGATGGATAAAATATAAACAACTAGCCACACTAGAAAAATGTAAGATAATAAGGGTTATGCAGGCCAAACAAGTGGTATGAAAAAGAAGAATGGAGAAGATACATTGAATGAAGACTGAGTTGAAGAGATGACCATTTAAGCTGGTTTGAGTGAAAAGAAGCCAGGCCTTGTGAATATTAGCGGGGAGCGCCTTCCAGACAAAGGGAACTGTAAGTCCAAGCCCCTGAGACAAGAATGAGCTCGAGGAACACTAGTGGGGCTCAAACTTAGCCGGCAACCGGGAACATGATGGCACTCGACGTCACAGCTGGACAGGATCCCTGCCACAGGGGGCTGGGCACACCAGCAAATGGCATTTGGATTTTATTCTGAGTGCAGTGGGAAACCTCTGGGTACTTCTGGTAGATAAGGGACATGACCATATTTATTTTTAAGATCCTTCAGACCCTTGGATGGAGACTAGATTTAAGGCAGCCATGGGAGGCGGCAAGCGAGTGGCCAGGAGGAGAAGAGAGGTGTCTGCAGAGAGCCAAGTGAGGGGTGATGGTAATCATATTTTCAAATGAGATAAAATGGGTAGAAGCTACCTTTTCTTCTTTGTTGTCTTCCTTTCCCTTTTTCCCCCCTCTTCCCTGTCTGCTTTTTCTTTGGCTTTTGTTTATTTTCCATAGACACGCGCTGCTCTGTACGTGTTACATATTCTACAACAAAATGCTTTCTTGTCTCACTGCCCAGGCATGTTTGTGAGAAGCAGCTCCTGCTATGGTCAGAGGTTAAAAGCACAGGCTCCAGAGAGTATTGCCTTTTCATGGCCCTCTGGGGACAGGTCCATGAAAGCCAGACGGAGGGGCAGAGAACAAAGTTGCAAGGGGTGGGGGAATAAAAGCAAAATGCAAGAACCACATTACTAGCTGGCACTGTCTACCTGAAAGGAATTGAAGAAGAGCTCACAGTGCATCCGGACCTCCCAGCCGAGCCCCGTGAAGGAATGGGGCAGGCACAGGAACACGATGTAGTGCACTCCAAAGACCAGCACGAGGACCAGGGTTGATTTGGCCAGTTTCCTGAAAGAGAATACCAAGCCTTTTTATTCATCAACTTCGAGTGCCTGTCAGCAGAGACAGCTTGCTGGGAAAAAAGCGAAGCTTAGCAGAGCTAACGGGGGCTGCATTTTTTCCATCTCTTTGGACCCCATGGCTCCTGCTAGCTTTTACCCCCTCCCTCTTCTTCCTGTCCTTTTATGCTAAATCAAGTCATTTATTCTCATTTCCCATGATTATTGTACCTTAAATCTTTCTAATCTCATTTCCACTCTCCTGGCATAGGATACTATTTTCATAAAGCCATGAAATGCCCTTTTTTCTGTCCTAAATTTATTTTAACATGTATGTTTGAGACTTAAAACAAGTATTACCTCAATCCATGTTAACTGTCTTTACTTTCATAGGCCACATTTTGGCTTGTTTTGTTCATTTTAAAATTAACTACTCCCTAGTCTCTTCTTACAGTTGGATCTGCATTAATCATTTTGTATTTTCTTATGAACTTCATGTGGCCAATACTTTCTACTTTCTCTAAATATCCTCTGTCAAATATTCTACAAAATATCTATAGTTCTAGGTTTTGTGCTTTTTTTTTTTTTTTTTTGCAAGCTAAGCAATTTGACTTTATTTCCCTTAACTACCTCTTCATATACATTTTCTTGTGTAACTGGAGGAACCCCAGGTTTCTAAGATGATTGATTCTAAAATGGCCCCCAATGATCCCCGACCTGGTATTTACATTCTTGTTAATCCTCTCCCCTTGAGTGCGGGCAAAGACCTGGACCTTGCTTCTAACTGATCAATTACAGCCAAAATGATGGGATGTCCCTTCTGTGATTACATTTCATAAGAGTGTAACTTTCATTTTACTAGCAAACTCTCTCCTTTGTTTGGTTCGAGGAAGCAAGTTAACCATGTGGTGAGCTAGTGGGAAAGATGACAAGGAGAGGGGACATTGGCCACCAGCCAGCAAGAAACTGAACTCTGTCAACAATCTCATAAACTTGGAAGTGGATTCTTCCCCAGTCTCAGGATAAGACTGCAGTCCTGACTGCCATATCAGTTGAGCCTCATAAGAGATCCTAAAGCAGGAGGCCCAGCTAAACCGTGCCCAGGTTCCTGACCTACAGAAACAGTTAAACGGCAAGTGTGTTGTTTTAAGCCACAGATGTTTGCGGTAATCCATTTGCACAGCAGATAGCTAGTACATCCAAGCACACCATGTGTTCTTTTGTACTTTTTATCCAAGAAGCTGTCAAATCTGGCTGATTCTTTCTTATTTCTCAAATATTCCCTTCTTTACAAATCATTTATACCTCAGTAATCTCAATTGCAACCTTCTCCCTTTCTTACTGGTCTTACTTCCAGCTACTTTTCTTCCTTCCTTCCTACCTTCCTTCCTTCCTTCCTTATTTATGTACTTACTTATATACTTAGTTCTCTTCTTGGAAACAAGCTGTGTGGGTGAAGCTAAACAGAAATGGATTCGGGTTCTAGATTTGCCATTGACTCCCTGAGTGATTGTAATTCAGTTTTCTTTTTTCTAAAATGAGGGAACAGGGCCTAGAAGTTTATAAGAGCTCTCACAGTCTAACGCTTTCCTAGGGAGGATCATCTTCCAGACACATCCATTTTCCTATTATAACCATCTTTCCAGCTCCTGCAGGAGCTGGGTGTCCCACAGAATCATACTGAAATGCCTAATTTAGGCATTTGGAGTTGCACACCTACCCCATCTCATTCTCCTCTGCCTCTCGTATCTCTCAGTAGTGCCCTGACCATCTGCTCCTCTTGGCTCAGAGCCATCTGCTCTGCCTCACACCCATAGTTTCCCTGGTGGCCTATGGGCTTTCTCCTACGCTGCTCTAGTCCCACACCTCCTACCTTGACTCACCTATAGTCTACTTAATTTGAAAATTCGACCTTAAGTCTGTTTCATTCAAGGCAGCATCCCTGATAAGACAATGGATTTCTCTGACCTAACTCATCCTTTCAACTTCCAGAGGCTCTTTGGGATACACTTGTCCTCTTGAATTCTGACTAGTGACTACCCTCTTCCTATCACTGCATATATGAGCAAGACACTGTGAGTACCTTCATGATACTGTAATTCAGTCTAATCAGATAAAGGGGGACAGCATTAACTACACTCGCAGAACTTTAGAAGTCTTGGTTAACAGCACTCTGAAAAGAAAATTTCTTTTCTCTTTCCTCCTTTAAGATGAATGGATAAATCCCCCTGGGGACTATTCTCAAAATCAAGCTAACTTTGATTGTTCCTATTGTATGTGACTAGGAGCCAAAAACTAGATTAAAAGAAAAAGAAAGAAAGAAAGAAAGAAAAGGAAAGAAAAAAGAAAGAAAGAGAAAGAGAGAAAGGGAAAGAGAGAGAGAAGGAGGGAGGAGGGAAGGGAGGAAGGAGAAAGAAAGAAAGAAAGAAAGAAAGAAAGAAAGAAAGAAAGAAAGAAAGAAAGAAAAAGAAAGAAGAAAGAAAGAAAGAAAGAAAGAAAGAGAAAGAAAGGGAGGGAGGAAGGGAGTGAGGGAGGAAGGGGAGAGAGGGAGAAAGAATACAACACATTGTGAAATGATCACAAATGTAAAAGTTTAGGGACAGTTTGGATCAATGCAGAGTAAGAAAAAGCTGTCAGATTAAATTTAGTGGGAATCGTGCTAGCTCAGCCATCTGGGTTTTCTCTCTCTCTTTATCTATGATTAGGCTCTTTTACAACTCTGTAGAGATAGAAGTTAATTTGTAGAAAACCAGATAGTAATTGAATTCATTTTCTATTGCTATGAAACAAATTACCACAGTTAGTGGCTTAAACCAATATCCATTTAGTCTCTCCCAGTTTCGGAGAGGTCCTAGCCATAGGTCCCTCAGGTCTTAATCACAGACCTTCACAACATGTCAGATTACTTCTTCAAAGCCTGCAGGAGGATCTCTCTCCAGGCTGCCTGTCACAGGAGTGACTACCCCATCACCTTTCCTATATAACGTAACCTAATCAAGGGAGAGACTATCCCATCATAGGTCTTGCTCAAGAAGGTATGTGGGGGATGAGGATTATATAGGGCATGTACACCAGGAAGGTAGTAATCTTGGAGGTTGCACCTTAGAAATCTGCCTACCACAGCAGTGCAAATAATTTCTGTCCATAGAAATGCAAATTGTGTCCAATGGAATGCCACTAATTATACCCTGTGGATGTTAACAATTTGCTAATTTGCATCCATTTGTAAATTCATTTTAGCATTCATAATTCTCTTTTAAGCATGTGTAATGCCTTACCAGTTCCTTCATTAATGAGTGAAATAAAATCTTTGAGGTGTGTTCATTTATATTTGTGTAAGAGTTACGATTACATCCTCTTTTAAAATGTATCCTTCAATGACAGTGAATAAGTTGAAGTAGTGGCATATGCTGGGCCAATGGATACATGGGTCATCTGTCTGTCAGTTCACTCATAAAGATGGATTTTTCCATTCACATCAAATCATGCAGCCATCCTGGGCACTGATTTGCTCAGCGTCCATCTGGTCACTCATGCACACTGTACATCTTTGCAGCCCGGCTCTCTGAAAAGGCACAGCTGTCTGATGAGATGATCAGGGGTGTACCAGCTGAAAGTGGCCTTCTGGCTTGCTGGAGACATGGTGGTGGCTCTGCGTCCAAGGGCAAAGCCATGGGAGGAATATAAAGGAATCAAATGGTGTGTGGGACTCAGCGTCCTACTTAGAAAATAGATACCCAATTCTTGCAATATCTCTCTCCCCAGGTGAAAAGTGCTGGGAAATCGCTACTTTTAAGAGTCAACTTAGCTTTTTAAAAAAGTAATATTTCCCCTAAGCCTTTTTCAATCCCTCTTGAGCTTGAATTACTCTTTCCCTTTCTTCTATACACGTACCACTTTGTAAGTGCTTCTCTACTGGCATTGTCCTCACTTTAATTAAATCAGTATCTCTCTCACTCTCTCTCTCAAATTTTCTTCGCAGGCAGAAACCATGTCTTCTTAACTTTGAATCTCTTGCATGGCACAAGAAGGGCACTCAGTCAGTGAAGCTGTTGGCTATCATGCCCCTGTCACATCCTGTACTGGTTGCCTCCTTTTATTCTGCCAACCATGTGAGAGAGCCATTATTTTCCTATGTCCAGATGAGGATAGAGGCTCAGGAAAGGAAAGTATTCACCCAAAGCTAGACAATTAGTAGACAATTCAACCTTAAAATCTGTCCTCTTTACTATGATATTGCATAACAAACACTGGTTGAATTTATTCCAAAAATAAAAAATAATAAATATAATTTTTGTCTAATATTGAATGGAAAGTCAAATTAGCCAAAACACTCAAGTGTTCTTTTCCACTGAATGTTGCATTTTTCATATCTCATGTTCTTCCAGTCCTGGCAATCTTCTCTTACTTTGCAAGGGGACTGGGTTGTAATTTAAAAGACAAAATAATGCATTAGTCCTGTTGTTAAATCTGATAGATTATTTAATTTTCTACACAATCTCTGTGTGTTTAAAAATCCTTTTTGTTTTAAAATTACTGATGTGAACTACAGTTATGTAGAATGTCACTTTCGAGGGAAACTGGGTAAAGGGTATATATTTTATATATTATATATATATATGTATTATTTTTACAACTCTGTATTACTTGTATGTTTTATTTTATCTCTGTATTACTTTTATAACTGCATATAACTCTGCAGTTATCTCAAAATAAACAATTTCTTAAAAGCTGATTGTATTAATTCATTTCAGTCTTTTTTTAAAAGACATTATTTATTTATTTGAGAGAGAGAGCAAGAGAGAGCCGGAACAGTGGGGAGGAGCAGAGGGAGAGGAAGAAGCAGACTCCCTGCTGAGCAGGGAGCCTGACATAGGGCTTGATCCCAGGACCTTGAGATCATGACCTGAGTTGAAGGCAATTCATTTCAGTTTTAAGCCACTATATCAATGAAGGGATACCATGTACTTTTCTAAAGTCTTTCTTTGTGTATGTGTGCATGCTCACCGGGAGAGACTATCTCAGCTTTGAAAGATGTTTTCAGTCTTTCAGAGAGTTATATGCATGAGAATGTGTTTAAAAACTGTTTTAAATGCCACCATTTGGAAATATAAATATAATATACATATATTTTTTCATTGTTAGCAAGAATATTTGATATTTGAACATTTGTTTGACAAAGGTAATAACCAAATGAAATATAAGTTTAAAGGTACAAAAAAATGAGTGGGTGTAAATTGAAATACTCAGTTGAGCCTCATAGATAGAATTTCACCGGGACAAAGACACAAATTACATTTTTCTAGGTCTATTTACAAAGTGAGAAGGTATTTAAATTTGGTAATCTAAGGCCTCAGAAACTAAATACTGAATTGAATTACCAAATCACTGCCAAGTAAGTACCCACATTTTTCTCTCCAAAAAGAAAGAGAGTTATTCCTCACCATAGTTTTATCTGTAGCTTAACTTCGGACATTAGTAAGAATACTGTTTCAGCTATTTAAAAAAAAATGTATTTGACTGGAAAATACTTTCCATGACTACTATTAGTCTAGACCCTGTTCAAATTAATGGCTCCAAAATTTAAAAACTTCCGGGCCCCAGATTATTTAAAATTTATTCTGAATTATGAATAGTAGATTATTTCAATCCTTGATAAATGTTTCTCTTCCATTATTTTGAGAAATAATCTCCTATGAATGAACTCAAAATATTGTCTAGTCTATTTTTTAAGATAATTCACCCTTTGTTCTTCCAGAGTTTCTCAAATCTCTTGGGCAACTTTTAACTGAAAGTACAAGTTCACATCATTCGGAACTAGAGAAATAAGGAGCTTTTATTCAGGGCTAGAGAAATAAACAGCTTTCAAAAACCTTTGTACTGTTCCACTTTACAGAGAAGAATGGAAAGCTATTTACATTTTCCATTGTTCTATCATCCTTTGGCCTTTGTCTTCATCAGTGGGATGCAACATGAGACATGCTATGAGTATAGCATGGCCCTTCACTGGAAACTCTTAGGCACAATTTACTTTACAACACTACTGCTTGCAGCACATTACAAATGACTGGAGCCTACAGCTGCTGGTTTGTTCATACTGTGCATCCTATTCCAGACTCCAGTCCATACCCATCATCTTTTCTGCCTGACAGAGAATGTTGCCTAAACAGTAGAGGGAAATGACTCAACAAAGGGTTTCGAGAACATTTGTGACACAGGACCAAAATGCTGACTATGGTTTCTTCCTTTCTGTGTCTCAGATAGCATTTCATAACAATCCAAGACAAAAAGAAATAGTTATTGCCTTGGGATTATAAAGATCAATCCAAATCCACCAGACTAATGGATGTGTATATCCAGTTGGGTAGAGGCTGCTATTATCCAGAACTCCCAAAATGATCATTGGAAAAAGTTGGCACACCCTTAAGATAGTTCGATAATGATCATAAACTCTCAATTTGCCCTTTTCTTCTTGGAAGACTGAATAATGGACCTCACTCAATCAGTACCTTGGAAAGTTCTTAAAAATTTATATTCAGTAGGGGCCAGTCTGATGGACAGATTGGAAACAATACAGCAAACTCACTTTCTTGATATTTTCAGTTATGAAGATATTATTTTAAGAATGCAGATAAAATTGTCTGCCAAGATCATCAACAAGAGATTTTCTAGGAAGTCACACAGTTTATGGGAAAATTCCAATATGCTAATAACAGATAAAAAAATTATATTAATTAATACTTAAAATTTAAGCACATTAAAGGTTTTGGGTTATTTATATTTTCCTAAAATACATATACTTTTCTGGTAAATTGCACAATTAAACCAAATGAAAATTCATATTCATAAATTTATCTCTCAGAGACATTTCAGATCAATCAATATCTGTTCTTTACTCTAAATAGTAACCCAAATATTTCCTCTGGTGGGTGCCTGTCCTGCAATTACCTGTACTGTTTTCTTGTGTCATGCCCAACTGCATTGGTCTCCCAGATTTTGGTAGCCAGAACTCTAACGGTATTCAGAAACAGAATAAAATTGAGCTGAAAGAGAAGGTAATATTACAAAGCATTATTAAGGTAGCCTTCAAGATTTTTATAAAAATTTATATAAATTGAACTTCTTTGTATTCAAAAACTGAAAATTACCTATTCCACAAATGTGAATGAGGGACTCTGAGATAAGGTATTGGACAGCTAGTGATTCTTGAGTTGCCCTCATGAAAACATAGAGATAAAAAGTTTCAACAGCACTGGAAACTAGAAATACCAGAGGATGATCTGCCAGAATCCATGGGGAATTTCCAAACCAAAGTTCAGATAAAGTCCTGTGGCAGACTGGCAGGATAAAGGATAATACCTATTATATAAATATAACCAACTCCCCTTTTTGAAATGAACTCCCAGCTTCTGTATCTATTTTAGGGAGAGGAATAATAGAGTTGTTTGGGGGACACTGTCTCTCTTATGACATATGAAAAGTATTGGGTGAAGTATAAGGTTTTTTTTGAAAAAGCAAGTGGTGGGAGGAGATGGATGAAATAGATACAGGGGATTAAGAACACACTTATCTTGATGAGCACTGAGTAACATAAGAATTGTTAAACCATTATGTTGTACACCTGAAACTAATATTAACACTGTATGTTAATTATACTTCAATTTAAAAAAAATTTTTAAACACTTCTCAGATATATACACACACAAACAAGATGTTGTATGAGAAAAGGCCCCCAGTGCAAGCAATTAGATTGAATTTGAAATATTACAGGTGTGTGCACCCCCAGAGACAATCAAGTTCTGGTTTTAAAAATGGGGAGAAGGTGTTGGTAAGATAAGCCCTTTTATGTCTGAGGCCCTCAAGGGAAGTGAAGAGATCAAAAATGAAGAAAAAGAAAAGATCTTCAGATCCAGGGTCATGAGGAAGTAGAAGCCTGAACCACTAGAATCCCTTTATTCAGGAAGATGTCTGCAGTCCAGAAAATGCTACTACTTAGGAATAATGGAAAAGAGGATTGTCAAGAGTAGGTTTGTGTCAGTGGGAGAGTAATAGCAGGAAGAGAAGAACCATCAAGATCTGTATTCTTGGAAATAAATCATCTTGTAGTGTTTTCAACCATTTCTGGAATTTAGAGAATTTGGGGTAATTCATGTGCCCCACTCCCTGATACAGATGATCAACTGGATCAGCCCTTAACCCCCTGCCACCTTCTTTGCCATCCTACCACTGACTACGTTGTAGGAACCTCTCACCTCTCACTAATTTTACAGCTTTCTATAGGAACCAGGGGCTGAGTCATGAATCCCATACCTGGGAGGAAGGACAGAGGTGAGCTGTGAGCTGGTGGAAGAAGGATTCTTCAGGCTAGTAAGAGCTGCCATTTATTGAGCACTCAAGTTTAACTCACATGAATATGGGAGAAGCATTTTTATGTCCCTTTATTATGGGTGAAGAAACGCCAGCTCAAAGAGATCAAGTGATTTGACCTATGCCACCCAGCTATTAGGGGAATCTGAACCATGTCTATGTGGGTCTGTACTGTGAATTCTTAACCACCATCTTACACCTTCTCTTCAGGAGGATAAAAAGATGCAAAACATGAGAGCTGAGGATCTCCGTTCATCCTCACCCACTGCAACACCTGGCTCAAGATGCAAAATATTTTTCAATAAGAGGGTGAGAGCTGCTCACAGACGTCACATGAGTGCTTCTTTCTGAATGGCCACTTATGCTGTGCCCCGTTAATTCCACTCTCCCTATGACCACAGCCCCCAGCAATACAGTGCAGCTGGGAGTGAAAATGGTGGAAAGCGATGCTGTGTAATTACTGTGCAAGGGACAAAAGGGTAGGCACTGAGGCTGGCAGCGCCGTGGGAGCAGTGCCGGCTGGGGAGTGTCACTGGTCGGTTCCTATCCCTGGAAAAGGAAGAATTAGAGATGGCTTCAGATGGGCCAACCCTGAACTCTATCCCTATTAAAAAGCCCATGACCAGGAACTCTGTTCTCAGGCCAGTAGACCGCACTAAATAAATACTGAAAACTGGCAGAAATTTGACTAAAGAAGATACACACATCCAATACATCAGTTTAATAACTAAGAAGATGCATTTAAGGACAATGAAATGGATTATGGAAAGAATTAATAAAAACTAAGATTGGGTAAAACTTGCTGCCTTAGGAGCATCTGGGTGGCTCAGTCGGTTAAGCGTCTGCCTTCAGCTCAGGTCATGATCTCAGGGTCCTGGGATTGAGCCCCGAGTTGGGCTCCCTGCTCAGCGGGGAGTCTGCTTCTCCCTCTGCCGCTCCCCCTGCTGTTGCTCTCTCTCTCTGTCAAATAAATAAATAAATCTTTAAAAAAAAAACAAACCCTTGCTGCCTTAAAAGATCAGTTAACAAAATATACCCATGTACACACATACTGATAGCTCCAACCCCAGTTGGGTAAAATTCCAAATAATTACCCTGAATAATTTAGGGAAGTATAGAATAAAGGTTAATTAGGAACTAAGTTATCGACTACTTATTCACTATTCTAAGTGTATGACATGAATTGACTCTTAGTCTTCACAACAGTTCAATGAGATAGGCCCATCATCGCCCCCATTTTGTGGG
Organism: Phoca vitulina; assembly: GCF_004348235.1. NCBI lineage: Eukaryota > Metazoa > Chordata > Mammalia > Carnivora > Phocidae > Phoca > Phoca vitulina. The sequence goes on from NW_022589704.1 coordinate 27,555,782, forward strand.
TTAGGAACCTGAGTAACAGCTTCCACTAATTATTCCTGGTCACATAGCCAGTAAGTGGCAGAGCTCTGAGGCCCATGCAGCCTGGACGATACGCAGCAGGGACTCAACCACAGCACCATGCTGCCCATAAAAGAGAGTTGAGTTATAGTAGATTGAGATGGAGACAGAAATTTCTTTTTTATTTTTAAAGATTTTATTTATTTATTTGACACAGAGAGAGAGACAGTAAGAGAGGGAACACAAGCAGGGGGAGTGGGAGAGGGAGAAGCAGGCTTCCTGCAGAGCAGGGAGCCCAATGCAGGGCTTAACCTGAGCTGAAGGCAGACGCTTAACGACTGAGCCACCCAGGCGCCCGAGACAGAAATTTCTTGAAGAGCAGGATGGATTAAGAAAAGATTGTAAAGAATCTAAAATATGATCAAGTTTTAAAATCAATATTAGAAATAGCAAACAGTAGATCTAACAAAGCAGAACACATTCAGCAATGTGGAAGACCACTGAAGACTCTTCCCAAATGGGGGGATAAGGAACAAAGACACATATGACGACGGGAGAGATGATTACATGGATGACATGGAATTGAGAGTCACCATGCAGATTTATTTCTCTCTCTGTAGAAAAGATTATGATAAATTGAACGAATCAATAAGAATGTAAGAGAAGAAAATTCCTGTGCTAAGGGAACATCTGAGCCCGTATAAATGACATTATACACTGGGCAAATGGAGTGAAAAAAGAACAAGACCAAGTGGAAACTTCTAGTGAGATTTTTTAAATTTCATTTTAAAAGATGTAGAAAGGGGCACCTGGGTGGCTCAGTCGGTTAAGCGTCTGCCTTCGGCTCAAGTCATGATCCCAGGGTCCTGGGATCAAGCCCCGCATCAGGCTCCCTGCTCCGCGGGAAGCCTGCTTCTCCCTCTCCCACTCCCCCTGCTTGCATTCCTTCTCTCGCTGCGTCTCTCTCTGTCAAATAAATAAATAAAATCTTTAAAAAAAAAAAAGATATAGAAATAATTCTAAGAGAAAATTATTTAGAGAGTCCTTGTATCTCTCATGTGAACTTCCTCTAAAATTTTGCTTAAAGGTCTACTTCAGGCAAAGTACAGATAAAACGAAGAAGTAAGAAACTGAGAGGTGAATAAAATGACCACCCATAAGCATTAAAACCAGTCATCGAACAAATTTTATGCAAATATGGTTTTTAAATAATGCAAATATAAACACTAGATTCTTTCTCAATTAAAAGTTTAAAGATGTATTCAAAGTGAACCACAGATGAATTGAAACAAAGAACTCCAAATTTCAGCCTTGAAACCTCTGGCCCCTCAGGCTATCTCAGAGACTTTGTTCCTAGAGTCCCCTTTGCCTGGATCATTCTTCCACTCTCTCCGCTCTCCCTTCCTTACTAGGTTAGCTCATTCCTAGGTTTCAGGCTGAATGTCAGCTTTTCTCAGAAATTGTTCCAGCCCCACCACAGCACTTGTCACGTGTAAGTGTTTGCCTCACCCACTCTGCTTAAGCTTCAGGAGAATTGGTGTCTATCTCCTGACTGTATCATGCCCATTGCCTCACACAGCACCTGCAATGTTCTTGGTATTTAATCAAGATTCGTTAAATGAGTGAATGGATAATTGATTGAATGAGATATGCACTCTCCAAACCCTATAGAAGAATTTTTAAAAATCATCCTCAAATCAACATCAACATGTTACAGGTGAATAACAAATTGTTATATTTGCAGATATTTATTTTCAGAACAAAAATTACTGTTCTATGACTCTAGTTCTCTTAAACATAGTTTTAACACGTATGAACAAAACACAGATAACAGTGCAATAATTTTAGATTCTATGATTCCAAAATCAAGTGATTCCTCCTAAATTTATACTGAAGTCTGTGATTATCTCTAAAATTCAATTCTCTTGATAGAATTTCTTCAAATTAGAACCTATAAATGCTTATCCTCTACAAACTCTTTCCTATATTGCTTAGAAATTCTGATCACATTTTATCAGATTTTACTCCCAGATAAACCAAATTCCAATTAATAGAATTTCTGTTATTCTAATATCCAAAGCCAGAATTAAGTGAGGGATCCGACTTATATTTAAAAGTTTTGGTGGAGTGCCTAGGTGGCTCAGTTGGGTAAACGTCCAACTCTTTGATTTCGGCTCAGGTCATGATCTCAGGGTCGTGAGATCGAGCCCTGCATTGGGCTCTGTGCTTAGCAGGAAATGAAAAGATTGCATGAAATGGACTCAGAGGTTCTGTAATCATACCGAACTTTGCTTTGTGCTCTTATTTCACCTCTTCCCTCTTGCCAGTTCCCCAGGGCATCTACTTTATATGCCGGCTTTATTTTTTCAACAAGTATTTATTGAGTGGCCACTATGTGCCAGGTAGCTTGCTAGGCATGAGAAATATAGAAGTTTGGGAAAAATATGGCTCTTGTTCACATAAACCTTACAGCTTAGTGCACAAGATGGACATTCAACAATCAGAAGTTTTATACATTGTGATGATCTTGAGAAGGAAAAACCTCACCTTGCTCTTTGGATTATAACAGGTGACCTAATTTAGATTGGAGGCATCAAGGAGACCACATGAAAAAGTTGCATTTAAAGTGAGGAATAGAAGGAAGCTCATCCCAGGCTTCCGAGGGTACAGCACAGAATATGGAATAGCCCTGAGGAGGCAGAGGTGGACAGGTTCAAGGAACTGAAAGGAAAACAACGTGGCTGAGGTATTGCATGTAAAGGATGTAGGCACGAGTGACAGGGTCTTCCCTAGACCATTGGGGATGTTGGATTTTATTGTATGTGCAGGGAGTTCACTGGGTAGGGACACTGACCCCGAAGTTAGAATACCACTCCACCATTCACTAGCTCTGTGATCTTGAGCAGTTTCTTCATTTAGAAGATTAGATAAATCTATGTAAATAAAGCACTAAGAACAGTGCCCACTGCAGGGCACTATGCAGTATTTGTTGTTATTATTTGCATCATCCTTCCTGGCTTCAGGACACTGAACAGCTGAGAGGAAGGAGCACCTCACTCAAAACACTAGGATGGGTTTTGGGGCACATCTCTTCCTTTACACACTGGTTCTACAGTAAAGTGAGGGAATCTTAAAGGGAACTGTGATGACTGAATTGTTATACTAAAACAAAAAGGTACTCAGTGAACAGAAAGGTGCTCTTGAATCTTCTCTGATTTTTTTTAAAATATTTTATTTATTTATTTTAGAAAGAGAGGGAGCACGCATGGGGGGAGGGGGAGAGGGAGAGAATCTCAAGCAGACTCCCCACTGAGCACAGAGCCCCAGAGGGCTCGATCTCACAACCCTGAGATCATGACTATGATTTTTGAAATTAAATGGATGTTGTGATATTAGAAAAACACTTAAGAATTCTTGCTTTGGAGGTGTCATCATTTAACTCAAGAAGATGAAAATGGCTTCCATCTAAGTTTTCTTTAAAATGCATATGCATTGAGTATACCATCATTTCTAGCTCTCTTTCCCCTTTCCCCAACAGGGAATCTTCTAGAACCGCTATGATCACCAAACTTTACTGTTTTTCTTTGCAATTTAGAAACCTCAGCAAGTAAACTTCTCATCCATGTTGACAATGTGAGTAACTAAGATCTGCAAACAAAAAACAAAGCTTTAGTTAAAAATCAACTGTTTCAATGGGGGACGTCCTATGATTTACTTTTGTCCACTGTCCTTTGCTTCAATTCTTTTTTTTTTTTTTAAGATTTTATTTATTTATCAGAGAGAGAGAGACAGAGGCAGGCAGAGGGAGGAGCAGGTTCCTTGCTGAGCAAGGAGCCTGATGTGGGACTCGAGCCCAATGTGGGACTCGATCCCAGGACCCTGGGATCATGACCTGATCCTTTGCTTCAATTCTTAATTTTGCAAGGATCTCTTGGAGTTTTAATATGTCTTTTCTTTTCATCAAATGAAAACTCAAACTTAATGTTCTTAAATTTGCTACATTTTCATATAATATTTAATTATCTCTTATTTCACGATTCCAGTACACGGCACTGAGGACACAAAAAAGTAGTAAGACCTGAGTTATCCCCTTAAAAAGTGGATGGTAAGCGATGAACAAGCAAACACAGTGGAGGAACTAGGAGGAAAAAAAATGAAAGGCTGGGAAGCACAGACGAGGATAAAATATCAGTGGATAAAAGGGAAATCAGAGTAGTAAACACCAGACACTACTTTATAAAGTTAATTTGTAACTTTAAGTTCACTGACGTTCCCCAGGGATATAGTTTATCAATAGATGGTTTAATGGGATGGTTTATCTCTAGACTAAAATAGCAGTACTTCATTAAAATTAAAATGATAAGAGTTTATAAATTTAAGTCATTCATTCATTTATCCACTGTCCATTTCCAGCTTCTCCTAGGACATTGAAATGGGGTCTAATTTGCTAACTGGCTGTTTGTTGTTTGTTGTTTGTTTGTTTGTTTGTTTTTTAAGATTTTATTTATTTATTTGACAGAGAGAGACACAGCGAAAGAAAGAACACAAGCAGGGGGAGTGGGAGAGGGAGAAGCAGGCTTCCCATGAGCAGGGAGCCCGATGCGGGACTCCAACCCAGGACCCTGGGATCATGACCTGAGCCGAAGGCAGACGCTTAACGACTGAGCCACCCAGGCGCCCCGCTAACAGGCTGTTTTAACAAGGATACAAACTGGATTCTCTGAAAGTGTTCCACATTTTATTTCCCCCTATAAACATTTACTTAATGAGCTTTTGAAATGAAGAGTCCTTTTCAAGCTTCTCTATTTCTCTTTCTGCATTTTTCCTATGAGATAAATAAGCTTTTCTCTGATTCTGGATAGATCCTACAAAACCTCAGTCCCATTAATAGCTGTCCCTCTGCCATCAAGCATGGCAACATAATGACAAACCCGGTGATGCATTATGCTACAGAAAACAAAATGAGAAATGTGAAAAAGTGGAGAACAAAGACCAAAAAAAATTTTAGCTGGGCGCCTGGGTGGCTCAGTTGGTTAAGCAACTGCCTTCGGCTCAGGTCATGATCCTGGAGTCCCGGGATCGAGTCCGGCATCGGGCTCCCTGCTCGGCAGGGAGTCTGCTTCTCCCTCTGACCTTCCTCCCTCTCATGCTCTCTGTCTCTCATTCTCTCTCTCTCAAATAAATAAAAAAAAAAAAAAAAAAAAAAAAATTTAGTTAAAAATTGTGCTGCTGTATTACTTTCAAGGGATTTAACAGGTAATATGGGAACATAAGTCCTCTTTTTAAGATGTTTATAATCTTGAATTAATACAAGTATAATTTCTTCATCAAATCATGGAGAAGCTAATGAGATAAAATCTTCAAGGGAAGTCAAGAATAAACATTTTGGGGGGTTGTGTCAGACACAAAGAAGTGTAACTTTGTTTTCTTTCACAATACACATGTAATATGTAGGTGAAATACTACAGACATAAAAGGTCCTCGCAGTATGCATTGTTTACTCCAGTCTTTTTCCCATGACCTATCAGACAGGATTCTGCGGGATATGTTTCCATATGGAATCATCTTAACTCCTTGGGGACGGCATGCCAAGTAAGAGCTTTAGTAAATGCTTTATAATGAATCATACTATCATTTTTCACTCTCTTAGTAATTCCCCTGTTCTCTGGCTATTTGCTTCCTCCTCCTGACTACTACCAAGTGATCAGAACGTTGAAGTGGAACTCTAACATAATGGATGTAAAGGTGGAAGAGTTTTAGGACCTTCCAGCTGCTTGAACATGTAAATGTTCACAGATATTCTGAAGCCCCAGAACTGAACCCATGTGCTAGCTCATTAAAGGGAGGGTATGTGCTTTCTGCATGGATCTCAGTGTCAGCCATGAATATGGATATGATCCCCAGCCCAGACTCTCCTAACAGCTATTGCTGTAATATGAGTCTCCTAAACCTTTGTAGAACAAAGTGAGAGGCACACTTTCTCTTAGTTTTAGCAGCAGTTTAATTATGCATCCTTTTTCTTTCTTTCCATGACACAGGGTTTTAACACTTACCCCAATAGCTGCTAAGATTGGGGCTTGGTAAATCCACTTGATGTTTCCAGCACTAAGTTCCCAGCATCTGAGACATGAAAAAAACTTTCATGAATAAATTGGCAAAGCAAATAGGCAGTGAGAATTAAGTAGCATTTTAAGTTTTACTGAACATTCCAGTCCCAAGCTTTTGATTAAAAAATAAGTAGACAAAAACAAATCTCATAAAACACTCAACCCAGTAAAAAAAAAAAATGTGTAATGGCTCCTGGTTTCTGTACTATTAGCTATAGAGTATTATAAATATTGTTTATTTTTATAGCAATAAGATTCAAAACCACATTTCCAGAGCCACAAAAAATCACTCTCTTTTAAATGTGGTGCACATGGGGGCGCCTGAGTGGCTCAGTTGGTTGAGAGTCCCACGCTTGGTTTTGGCTTAGGGTTATGGGATAGATCCCCATGTCAGGCTCCCCGCTCAGTGGGGAGTGTGCTTCCCCTGTCCCTCTCCCTCTGCCCCTCCCCCCCAATTCTCTCTCTCTCTCTCTCTGAGATAATCCTAAATAAATAAATAAATGAATGTGGTGCACCTGATACTTCATTTTTCTTATCACTGGAAAGATAAAGTCCTCTTACTTCCAGAAGTTCCAGTGATTTTATGTTATACCTCCACGTACTGTAGAATACTGACAATAATGCAAATCATTCTTTTTTTTTTTTTTTTAAAGATTTTATTTATTTATTTGAGAGAGAGAGAATGAGAGACAGAGAGCATGAGAGGAGGAGGGTCAGAGGGAGAAGCAGACTCCCTGCAGAGCAGGGAGCCCGATGCGGGACAATGCAAATCATTCTTATCCATCGAAATGCAATAGAAAGCTGACAGTAATGCAAATGATTCCTGTTGGTAGAAATGCAACAGAAAACTAGATGCAAATGATTTTTGTGCATAGAAATGAAAACTAGTTGTGTTCAGTGGAATGTGATTGATCATTGCCTTATGAATACTGAATTGTTGCATGTATTTATAAATTTATTTCAGTATGCATTTTGCTAAACACAGGCATGTGATTTATTTCTTCTTTGAACAAGTTATAACATCTTACTGCTTCCCTCCATAATTAGTGAGTTAAAATATCTTTGACAAGTGCTCATTTTGTATCTACATAAAATCCATGATTTTATCTTTAACTTTAAAAGTTCATTTTTAGCAGTACTTAATAAAAACACTATATAATTTACCTATTTGTTATGTTTATCTTCTGCTTCACTCCCACCCCAGCTAGAATTTAGTTTCTACATGAACAGGGATCATTGTTATTTTCTGATGTATTATTAAGTGCCTAGAATAATACAGAACATATAGGTAGTCAACAAATATTTGTTGGATTGAACTGAATTCAAAATAAGTTTGATTCAATCTCACTCAAACTGGTTTGGAACAGTGTTGAGAAAAACTAGTTCCACTTGAAACTTTAATGTAGCACTTTAAGCAGTTTTTATACATTAAAGATACATAAATAAAAGCCTCAGTTTCTTTCTCCTTAGACAAAACCTAGCATTGATTGTGGGGACAATAAATGAAATTTTATAAAGAAATTTTAGAGATGGGACGCCTGGGTGGCTCAGTGTTAAGCATCTGCCTTCGGCTCAGGTCATGATCCCAGGATCCTGGGATCACGCCCCACATGGGCCTCCCTACTCCGCAGGAAGCCTGCTTCTCCCTCCCCTACTCCCCCTGCTTGTGTTCCCTCTCTCACTGTGTCTCTCTTTGTCAAATAAATAAATAATAATCTTTTTAAAAAAAAGAAATTTTAGGGATATAATGATAATTATTTAATTTTAGATGATAAATTTATCAATAAGTTACTTTTAAATTAATGAACAAATTCTGGATAATAAAAAGCTATTTCAACTATTCTTGAAGGTAGAACATTTTCAGTACATACGTAATGACTATATTATGTTTACATTTTAATATTTTTATGTAGGCAATACATTCTCATTTCAAAAATCAAACTGTATAAAAAGACAGCCATTGAGACATCTCAGTCCTTCCCATGTTCCTATCTTCCTCTGCCCCTGCCTCTCTCCTTATAGGTAACATCTTTTATTTCTTTATTTTACATGCTTCCAGTGTTTTCTTATGCATATACAGATACAGATATTATAATCTTATTTTCCCTTACCCTACAAAAAATGCAATGTATACTCTGTTCTGCAACTGGCTCTTTCCTTTCAACAGTATATTTTTTATTCCTTTCCATATCAATACCAAGACTGCTCAGTACACAGCATTCCATTGGAAGGATGTACCACAGTTGAATCAACTAGACCTCAAGACCAAAGTGTAATTCCGGCCCCACCACATTGAAATCTGCAAAGTCAATGGACTTGAAGTTTGCATAACATGGAAATATCAAAGACAGGGAAAGTTTGCACTTGCACATTATTAAATATTTCCTAGCATTATTTGCACATGTCTATTCTTCACATTATTCAACCAGACAAGAAGGATAAAAGAGTGTTCCTGAGTTGTGCAGAACATCTATCACACTACCCTAAAAAGGTTTTCTACTATATGGAAAGTGGCATATTTTACTGTATGAATATTAATTGAATACAGATTCACTAGCTACGAGACTCCTGGATTCTATAAATTTTCTTTTTCCTTTTACATTTGGTAGTATCTTCACAATCTTCTTTCTTTGCCTCAGTAACATTGCATCATTGTGTCTCCTAACACACTGCAACTCAATTGCACAATTCCAGCTCTGCAAAATACTTTAGAAATAGGTCAAAACCAGCTACCTATAAAAACTAGAAAAACTTGCCTTTGATAGTTTTCAACGTCAAAGCTTCAAATTTGCCCTTTGATATGAAAGGCAACTGAGATTTCAGATTCTTTTTTTAAGAAAATGCTATTAATCCTTGTTTTTCATTAATTCTTCCCTGTCCCATCTCACACTGTGTTTGTTAACAAGGCTCAGAAACTACCCTCTATTCAGACTTTGTAAATGAAATTTTAACACTCTAGAAACGGAGAAATGAATGTCAGTAAAAATGCAGTTGTGAAAGTTGAGGATGAGGCACAGAGGTCTGCCTAGAAAATAGAACTTTCTCAGTCAGGATTAGGAATAGGAAATGCATTATTCTGCAGGAGAGATCCAGGGAAATGAACGCTGCATTGTGTCCATAACTCACAATCTGAGAAGAGGAAGTACAGAAGCCCTGAGAGCCATGCAGATTTCCTAGAAATGACAGAGGCTATCTTTTCTTGGTCTTTTGTATTACGGGACCCACCTTTCCTGCTGGCATTCCATTTCCTTTGCATGAGCAGGGAGAAGGTGATAAGGTATCATATAGGGTGTTTTGTTTTTGCAAGTAAAAAGAAAGAGAAACAAAAATACCCACTTTTTAAAGCTCATTTGTCCAATTGAAACTATTCAACTTTCTTACCCTACCTTAGCCAAGTAACTTTTTTTTTTATTTTTTTTTTTAAGATTTTATTTATTTGCGAGAGAGAGAACGAGAGACAGAGAGCATGAGAGGGAGGAGGGTCAGAGGGAGAAGCAGACTCCCTGCTGAGCAGGGAGCCTGATGTGGGACTCGATCCCGGGACTCCAGGATCATGACCTGAGCCGAAGGCAGTCGCTTAACCAACTGAGCGACCCAGGTGCCTTAGCCAAATAACTTTTGATAGAATTTTAGAACTGTAAGACTTCCTTTGTATATTCAATAGCATTTAGAGTGTCTTCCAAAGCTGGATCTGATTTGCTTAACTCTAAATGGCCAAGATGCAGAGAAAATCAGAGTTAGACTTTGAAAGGCCAAGTCAGAAAAAGAAGAATCTCAAATATAAGAGATAGGACAGAGACCCCAAATTCCTTTGGAGATGCTCCAAGCTCTCTCTCTACCTGAACTTTGTGACAGAGGACTATATGTAGGTCAGATTACTATCAAGAAAACCCTCAAAAACTTTCTATCTAGAGACAAGCTGAATTCCATGAAAAATCAAATTAGGCAATTTTGAAATCATGCCATGTTTGTGATAATACAGTTTTATTTTATATGCAAAATAAATATAAAATGACCCCTTAACCCAATTATCATGCTCAGATCAGGACACTATAGAATTCAAGATTTTATTCTGAGTTTGTAGGAATAAATGTTTTGTACAGAGGAGTCACATGATCTAACATATTTAATTTTTTTACATTAATTCAACTGTTTTAGAGCAATATTCAATGTCAGTTGCACTTTTTAAATATTATGTAGCAAAGGATTCTTTGCCTCAAAAATAAACTTTTTTCCTTGAAAAATAATAATTTTTTCCTTGAAGATACATATTACCATTAATGGTTGATGATTTAGTTTATAATTTTCAAGAAATAATACAAGATAACTAAGAAAACTAATTATCTAATTCAATATAAAATGCATTGTGAATATATTTGCTTGCATTCTGTGCTCAAGGCTTGGAATGTCTGTTGAACAGGTGAATGAGTCAAAATTGCTACAGGCTACGAAGATGCAACCTGATATCTCTGGGTCTCATTTTATTCATCTCTCAAATGAGGGGATTAAACCAAAAAATGCCTTAGGATTTACCTTCTCTAAAATTCCAAATCTAAGTTATATGGTTCCACATCTCAGGGTAAAATCATTTAGCATTATCTAGTACCTCTTTACTGACTCAACCCACCCCCTGCCAAGAAATCAAATAGCAGACACTATAAGTCTTCTTTGACATTTCCAGTATCATTGTACACATATAGCAATGATGATAATGTTGATAACATTAACCCTAAATTATTAACATAATGTTTGTATAGAAGTTGGAGTTTATAAAGTCGTTTCATAAATGGGCTCTTACCTGATTTTCAAATCTACCCCCTGCAGACTCAATCTTACTCATAGCCACGAATATTCTCATTTTACAAATGGGAAGGCTGAGACTGAGGGAAACTGCCACAATTAACGAATGGATGAGGAAATACATTTCCTAGTAACTCACAACTTGCACTGAGTCAAACTTTATCTTTGCTCAATAGACACTTAGCAAATAGAGGAAAGTGGCAAAATAGATCCATAAGAACTGATCAGCAAGCATTGGACAGTTCTCTATTGTAAAAACAGAGAATTTCACTCCTGCCCATTTGTAATTCATAGTTGTTGGTTTTTTAATCTGACAGTTACACATGAAGTCAAGAGAAATAAGATAGTATGTAAGAAAGAGATAATTATGAAATCTACATACAAAATGCTACAGGAATTTGATAAAGAAGATTTTACGTGGGGGGATAGAGCATTTGAAACACACTGAAATGGCAGAGTACCTGAGGTTATGGCTTTACTTTCTGAACACCATGAATTGCAGATATAATTTTCTCATGTGAATGAGAAGAACATGTGCTAGTAGACAATGTTGTATGTATGCTTACAGGCAATACGCATGCACAAGCTTGAGCTCCTATCTCAGTAAAAACTGTGAACTATTGAAAAGTCCATGACAGGTGATGGACTATTTCTGATTAAGAGAATAGGAAGAACTACAAGTGGTAGAAGGACAAAGCATAGATATAATGAAGGTAAGAAAAACTGTCCAGTGTACAATGGGCATTGTCCACTGTGTACTCCTCATTATCAGGGGTGTTTAAGCAACTGAAGGGTGAGCAGTTGTCAGTGATACTATAAAAGGAATCCCTCTATAACACTCCTCCTCCACAGAAAATAAATATCACTGATTTTAATAGAAACCTCTAGTCTGCCCATAGTATTTATTGAGTGCCTCTGGAGCCCAGCTGTCTAGACAAATTCCTTCTCTACCACTTGTGGCTGTGCAATGCCAGGTACACTTCTTCTAGCCTCAGTCTCATAGGGTTGATAGGAAGTGCAATTAAATTAATATTTGCAGAACCCTCAGAAAGTGGAATGTGGGTATCATTCAAAAATGCTAGCTTCATCTTTATTATTACTTTTCTCCAATTTTTCCTCCACATGCTGGTAACGATCTTTATAAAATGCAAATTTGTTGTCATTATCACTGAAAAATACCCCAACCATCCTAGTATGACCTATAAAGGTCTGGAAGCTCTGGCCCCCATCTCTTCTCCAGCCTCACTTTTAAGCTCTAACTTTAGCAGAATCAAGGCTCCACTGACTTGATTGGATAAACATCAAATCAGCTAGAATCAATGAAAGGGTAAGTCCTGCTTTCAATGGAATAACAATAAACAAAAGCATTATTTTTGATCAGACATTATGTATAGGTATAAATTAGTGAAATAATTAAAGGACTAATACTTGCTACTAAGTACTTAGTACTTACTATTCCAAACCCTATAGTGTTTTATGTACATTATCTCATTGAATCTTACAACACCCCTATGAAGAGTAATATTCGTTTTATCTGCATTTGATCAATGAGAAAACCAAGGCTCAGAGAGGTCAGGGAGTGCATCTGTTGTCAGAGAACCAAGAAGTAGCAGAACAGGCCTGTGAGTTACCTGCACCTGAGCTCTTTCTCATCATGTTCCCAATTAGTGCCTACTAGCGGCCAGGCTCTGTGCCGTGTTTTGTCTGCATTAATGTCATTTATACATTATTATCACTGTTTTATATTAAGAAATGGACATACAAAGAGATCATGTGTGTTTCCCATGGTCTCAAAACTAATAGCTGAACCCAAGATTTGAACTCAGGTCTGCCTAAGTCTAAAAAAGCATCTTTTACTATCACCCAGCATCACAGCCCTGTACCTTAAAATGCTGCTTTAGGGGTGCCTGGGTGGCTCAGTCAGGAAAGTGTCTGCCTTGGGTTCAGGTTGTGATCCCAGGATCCTGGGATTGAGCACCGTGTTGGGATTGAGTGCCACAGAGCAGGGAGCCTGCTTCTCCTTCTCCCCGCCGCTTGTGTTCTCTCTCGCTGTCTCTGTCTCTCTCTCTCTCAAATAAATAAATAAAATCTTTAAAAATAAATAAAATAAAATGCTGCTTTTGATAAGGAAAATCTGTGTCCTAAGATGGCTGACCGAGCCAGCAAGAGAGTCCCAGTCCTTGCTCAGCGCTCTTCCAGGTTCTTCTCCCTGCTCTGCTTCCCACGCGCACCAATCCAGGCCCTTCTCCCTGCCCCGCTTTGCGCACGCGCCAGAAGTGCCAAGTATGCAGAAGTAGAAGTGTATAAATTGCCCCTTTTGTGCTCGGGGCTCAGACCTTTGGAGATCACTCTCCTCTGAGCCCACCGGCGTCAAATAAACCTCCTATCCTCCAAGATCTCCAGGTGCCGCTTGGTTCTTCCGTCAGGCAATACAGTCCAGGTTCCATAACACTTTAAATTAACCCCAGGCTACTTGAAAATCCTAGTGAATCACTAGGATGGATTCCACTTCTAATATGCATTTGTTTTATTTTTTGAAAACATTTAATTTTGCTATAGAAGACAAAAAAAAAAATGGGATGGATGAAACCCATAGTTTGTATCAAATTCAAATAAGTAGGTAATAAGTGGACCCCATGCATGTTAAACATAAGTATAACTGGGCACTAAATATTCATGATACACCTGGAGTGCCTGGGTGGCTCAGTTGGTTAAGCCTCAACTCTTGGTTTCGGCTCAGGTCATGACCTCAGGGCCGTGAGATCAAGCCTTGCATTGGGCTCCGTGTTCAGCGCCAAGTCAGCTTGAGATTCTCTCTCCCTCTCTCTCTGCCTCTCCCCCCACTTGCACTCTCTATCTCTCTAAAATAAATAAATAAAATCTTAATAAATAAATAAATACTCATTATACACCAAATATATGAGGCACAAAATATTCCCTGATACACAGGAAGTGCTCAATATTCTTGACATCTTAATTCAGCCACTGATTGGTGAAACCCATGCCCACATATCCTGTGCCCAAGCAACACAAATAAAACCCAAAGCTGTTTAGCAGGCTAACTGGTAAGCTACAGCTATGACCAGGCATACCTGCCTCCCATCAGTATGAGAAAGGAAATGTGTGTCATTGGCCCGAGGCACCTTCTGGCTGTGGGTCTCCTTGCTGCAACCTCATCTCTGGTCTTCACAGCCACACCGTCAAGTGGGGAAAGCTGATGTGGCACAGATCTCAATATTGCCCATCCTGGGACTCAGGTGGTGTGGTCCTTCCACAGGCTTCCGTCATATCCCGTGTGTTAACTTACCCATCTCCTTCCCCTTGCTTCTTACAATATATTTTAAAATGATATTATAAACTAAAGAGGTCAAGCATCCTAATCTGGTCGGTGAGTCTTTCTGTCCCATGACCTCTGGGATGGATAGCTTGCTGATAATGTATCACAGGCTACAATCACATCAAGGTAACTTTCTACATGACATCCCTGAGGGGACATGTAATCAACAGTAGCAGCAAGTGTCAATTCCAGGCAGGAAGCCCGAGTCCTGAGAAAATCTGAGGTGCTCTCCTTACCTCTCCTTCTTCACTCACCTCGCATCAGCCAGAGTTGCCCGCGCCACAGCCCAGGCCACCACAAATACAGCTGGGAACCCTGCAATCAAAGAGGGATTCAGAAACTGCATTTACTTTAAGATGAAGGGAATTTTTAATCTCATACTCTGCACACATAAGAATATACTATTAGAAGTTGAGAGAGAAAAACAGAAATGAAAAATGTTGATATCTCAACAAGAAATTCCACTTGGTTTTCATCTTGTCCAATCAAAAAATGAGCCAGGTACATTGCTGTCATTTGTTCCTGAAAGTCTAAAGGTAGAAGGTTGGCCCAATTTTACCTTGAGGGATGTAGGATCAAGCTATACGGGAGGGGAAGGAAGATCTTGGGGCCAGAAGCAGGCAGCGGCTGGAGCACTGGGCTTTGACTCTTGCCGCACTGACAGCTACATGCTTTCAGGGAGGAGTGAAGCAACATGACAGACTTCATGAGGAGCAGCAGGGAGGCTGATGTCATATAAAAAATTAGAACTTAGCCATTCTAAAAATGCAAGCCATAGAGAAGCTATACTGAGAAGTTATAAAATTGGGAAGTTTTAATCAGTTTAGCCTCTTCTTTTTTGGGGGGTTCATATTGGCTCAAGACAAGCATTTGCATGCATTTAGACCATAGGGAAGGGTGGCCGCTATGTGAGTTTGGTGATTTGAGTGTGAGATATGTATCCCTCATAAATGTTAAACACCTCGTGAGCTTGCAATGTCAAATCCATTACACTGACTTTCCACGAGTCTGAAAAGGCTGCCCAAGGTAAAGGCTGACTGTTCAGTTCATGTTATAGTTGATTGGACTCTGACATCACCCACAAAAAATCACAAATCATAACTTTTATGGAACACAACAAAACAGGACCCAAGGATTTAATGGACAACTTCTCATTTTGTGGAATTTATGAAAGTGGTTTAAAGAAAGGAAAGAGAGAGCATAATGGAAACAATGCAGAAGTTAAGAAGCACCTTAAAAGGGAGAGAAAAAGTTTTAATCTAACTTAGAACATTTTTTATTAAGCACAATATTAAATTCTTTATTTTTAAAAACATTTGTAATTTTTCAAATATTCTTTTTTTAGCAAAAAAGTGAAAAAGAATAGGTTCAGATGAAGAAAAACACTATTAAAAGTGAAAATAAGATGATACACTGCAATAGAAAATTTTTTGGCTCCCTCAGTGATCATCTAATTGAATTTAGCCTCAGCCTGACTGTGTGGCCACTTAATTTCATGATTCCACATTCGAATTTTATTTATTGTTTGCATAGAACATCTAAATTTCAAACATCATAAAAAAATATGTTCGAATTCTATGTTCCAGGAAACTGTTTTTGTCAAAATAGATCTACCAATTCTGGTTATTTCTTAGGTTCAGTTCAATCTATCTTTCTATCCATCTACGTATCTACCCACCTACCTATCCGTCCATCCATCTATCATGTAACCATTTATTAAGTGCCCATGTATATGTCAAGGATTGTTCTAGTTTCAGAAGATAAAACAATAAACAGATCAACACTATCCCTGTTTTTCTGAAGCATATTCTGGAAGGAGATATAAAATTAATAACATAACTTTGGTTCAATCAGCGCTATGAATTAAAAACAAGAATGATGCTGTATAATGGAGTAGAGCTCCTTCTGACAGGGTGGTTCAAAAAGGCCTGATGTAGCTCCCTTTACTGTTCTGCTGCCTTGGCTATCTTTAAAAAGTATCTGTCTTTGATCAAAATTTTCACATTTTCTCATTTCCAGGTCTTTATCTTTTGCCTCCTTTACAATCTCCCAATCAAGCAATTTCCTGAATGATGTTCTATACACATTGATCAATGGTGCTTGAGTTGGAATTCTGTTTTAGATAATAATTATAACAAACATCTTATATCAGATACCATGTCTTAATGAAATTACTTTTCTCATCATCTTGGAAGACTCTCACTCACAACACTAGCACAGAGGCAACCACGGAGGAAAAAGAATTAAAACCACTCTGGGATTTAAGGATTTTGCATCACCAGTCTTAGTATCATATTATTATATAATTTAGAACACATAAATACAGGGGAAAATGTTTGAGATATAGATGTTATTTTAAGTCTAAGTGCTAATGTAAGTAAATTTAATGTAAATTTGAATGTCACTCAATATATGCATTTACCTTGAGAGCTATCTTCATAAAATGTCAGTATAAATAAGTGACTCTGAGAGGGAGGCAATCTCTAGTCTAAAAATAAGTAGATATGGGTACTCATGTGGCTCCATTACTACTCTCCTTTGAAATGAAGTTTTGGACTAACTAATAGTAGTCAAAATGTTTTAGCAATTAAACCCTTCCTTCAAATAAAAACTTATGCAGCAACCCACTGCATAAAACAGAGATGCTTTGAAGTCATAGAGGGTAAAAAGGATGTTCTCATCTTGGTCTATGTAGTTTCATCTTGTTTTAGATATTTTAGAAGCTTCATAAAACCATACCTCAGCCTTACCCTCCTCCAGTGGTCCTACTATAGTATTGTAAAATCACAGGTTGACCATAAGGAGTAAAGTTAGTTCTGAAAATTAGAGACCCATCATGACATAGGATGCCTAGCTTTGCTACAGACATACTGTGTATCTTACCAACCAGAAACCTTGATGCCCCTAGGGATCCATCTATGTTGACTGCTCAGACATGAAGCTCTAGGCTATGCTTCCAGTTCCCTCACTACTCATCATAGAATGCTGGAATTCAATACCCATCACCTATGTTTCATCCTTTAAGGAACCAAGAAGTACCTCCATATGATTTTGGCAGAATTGTTCTCAACTCTCATGGGACTCTAAGTCAATACTGAATGAGTACAACTCTCTTTCAGGAAAATTGCAAAGCCTATGAAAGTCTTCCATTGCTACAAAGAAGAGTGTCAATTTGTGAAACTTTAGAAGAGCTACCTCCTCCTGAGATGGAATTGCTACAGGAAACAAAAGAAATATTTTAAAAACATATCTAATTTATAGTCCAAAAAAATGTTCTAGAAGAAGAGTAAGGCACTGTGGGAAAGGACCAATCTGAAACAGAAGAGCTACAATAAAAAAGAAAATATGTTTACTGAATTAAATATTGCCAGGGGGCAGAAACTTAAAAGATCAAATTGATGGAGATGAAGTGAAATTTTGAAACCAGGTGAACTCACTGAGATAAATCTACATAACTGCTACAAATGTAAATCTAAATGTGACTATAATTTGTTTTCTTTTAAAGAGGTAATAATCTATATAATCTTAAATAGTTATGAGTAAAACTCCAAATTACGTCTAAAAAGATTGGGGAAAATGATAAGCAGAGAGATTCAAATTCTGTATCTTTCATAAAGTAGGGTTAAAATATCGATCTTTTATTGACTCTAATTGTTGAATATAATTTTAACTTTAAGGCAACATTCAGTAGAACTAGTAATGGCATTAAAAATCATAAGGAAAAGGAGAAATAGCTTTTCTAGGTTTTTAAATTTTGCTTGAAGCCAGTTGAAGATTTTTAACTGTGTAAAGGTATTATATTGGCTATTCTAAACAATTTTTTGGAGAACAGATCTTATAAATTAAATATTTTGAATATAATATGTATGATCAGAACAGGCAAACACAAAACAAAATAACCTACTGGGTCAGACTGCATGCTTATTGTGTGCAGGGACTTCAACACACATCTCTGTATTTCAATTATATTTACTGCCAATGGGATAATAAAAAAATATTTGCTGAATTGAGATCACCTGATACAAAGATAATAAAACTGGAAATGTATAATCTTTTCCTGATTATTTTCAGAGAATACAGAATGTGAAAATATTCTACAAGAAAGCTTGGCAACGGAGACATGACTACATGATATAATCAGGATAGGTGATCTCATATGATAATATGTACATTCTGGCATCTTATCTGACAGCTGAAACTTAAGAATGGTTGCTAATATAGAGGCAAATTACCACATTAGGGATAAAGAAATAAGACTGACACCTTATAAATATAGAATTAAATATATAGAAAAAATAATATGTACTTGGAAGAAAATGGAACCAAGAATAAAGTGCCTTATTTATGAGAAAATTGAGGCAAGAAGAGGGAAAATTAAGAATGTGGTTGGTTGAAAGAAAACTATACTCATCATTGGAATTTGCCTTTACTCTTCTATACATCTTGTTTGGGGATGAAGATGTGTAAAAACAGTTACTTTAAACATTTGCCTTCAATTTACTAAAGGTCAGATACAGCATCTGCTCCTCTTTAGATTGTAATTTCCTTCCCTTCCAATTTATTCTCAAGAATCAGCAAAATCAATGTAAATAATATAGCTCCACACATCACTATAATGTGAGTAATAAAGTTCTTTTTATTTAGCTGAAGAGAGCTTAAAATTATCATGATTGGGTCCAATGAATAATAACAAAGGAATCCAAGTAAGTTCTCTTCTCTAGCGAAGCTAATGAATCACATCATTGGAAGAAAATATGAAATTGGATTCACTCTAAATTACTCTAGCAAAGGATCATGCAAAGCAGCTATAATGTTTTTGATTATTGATTTTCTTAACGGAATTTAGAAAAATGAGTCAGAAATCAAAATGATTCTAAAATCTGACTGTCAGTGCTAAGGGAAAAATAGTCTATTAATCAAATAGACTTAGGTATTTAATTCATTAAATAGTAGCTGCATTTAAGTAATGGAGAGATACTCTTTTTTTTAAAGATTTTATTTATTTATTTGAGAGAGAGAGAGAGCACACATGCATGCACGCTCATGAGTGGGGGAAGGGTCAAGGGCAGAGGCAGAGAATCTCAAGCAGACTCTGAACTGAGCATGGAGCCTGATGTAGGGCTCGAGGAAGGACTCACCGGGGGCTCAACCTCACGACCCTGAGATCATGACCCTGAGATCATGACCTGAGCTGAAACCAAGAGTTGGATGCTTAACGGACTGAGCTACCCAGGCACCCCAGTAGTGCGGAGATATTCTTTAGAGAATATTACTATAGTTATAGACACCCTAGCCTAGAGAATTTTTTTTAGTGGAGTTGCAAACAAAGAATCAGAAGGTAGACCAAGTGTGGAAACATAATTCCATAAAGATTGGTTATTAGTGTTTTATATTGTGATTAAGTGTGTGTGGATATATCGCATGTAAAATGTTTTTCAAAGCAAGCTTCCATGGGAAGCCTACTTGCTTTCTTGTTTGTTCTTAAACCATTTGATGAAAAGAACACTTCAAGTAATGATGCTTCTACTGTAGTCATCATTCCAACGCTAAAGTTCTTGTGAACAAATCAATAAATTTGTATAGGAAGGGAAGAAATTCATATGCATATAGAAGCTCACTGGACTTTTTTTTTCATTCTGTTTTTCATAGAAAGATCTGAAAACTAGTTTCTCAGGTTTAAGTGAAACAAACTTCTGACTTTAAAGAGGAACTGACTGAGTGATAGAGGATGTGAAGAACAAAGGCAAAAGGAAATGTAGATAAGATTAAACTTCTTTATAACTTGCAGCCCACTGACAAATACTTGAGGCAGGCAGAATATGACATTCCTCCAGGAACTCCCAACTGTCTTAATGTTAATGCCTTGCTAGAGGGAAAACACAACCTTAGCTTGACAATAGCTAGGCCCCCAGAATCCTGTAAGTCTTCTTTAGCATATGAAAATCCTTTTGGAAACTTCCTTTGTCTTTACCTCCCCCAACTCCAAAGTATATAATCAATTGCAACTCACAATCCCAGAACTGCTCTGCCTAGGGGTCCTGTCCCTGAGCTTTAATAAAAGCACATTTTTGCACTGAAAAATGTCTCAAGAATTCCTTCTTGACCATTCACTCAGGAACCCCACTTCAAATCACATCAATAGAGACCAAGTAAGAGTTCTGGGGGAGTTGGCTATCAAACCACTAAGTACACAGAGAAAAAAAGAATTTATTATGTATGACCGGTGGTATAGAAATCCAAAATATAAAATGTAACTCAGACAAATGTCTACATTCATTGTTGAATTTTCTATCAACACCTTTACCAACTTCTAGTAATTATGTTGGTGATGTAAGAAAGATGTTAAGGTTTGAAGCCAACGGCCAAGAAAGAATTCTTGAGACGTCTTTGGTGCAAAAAAGTGATTTTATTAAAGCACGGGGACAGGACCCATGGGCAGAAAGACCTGCACGGGGGTCATGAGGAGTGGCCCATTATATACTTTCAAGTTGGGAGGAGGTTAGGGATAGTGTAAGTCTCTAAGGAATTTTGGAAGCAAGGTTTCCAGGACCTTGAAGGGACTAGCTATTGTTGGGAAAAGGTTATTTATTACCGTCTAATAAAACCTTAGTCAGGATACCCTTCAGATGTATATCAGTGGGCCATATGCTTGGGGAATGATTGCCAACACATATCTTGGGGGGTTCAGAGATAAAGGAAATTCCCAAAGGAATTTTTATACGTCAAAGTAGACTTAGAGGATCCTGGAGGATGAGGGGCTTAAGTTAGGATTGCCTTTTGCTCTTAGCAAAGTATTAACATTAAAGCAGTTGAGTCCCTAGGGGAATGTCACTCTGCCTGTTTTAAGGACTTGTCAATGGGCTGTAGGTAGTAAGGAAATTCAATAATTTTTCTTCTGCCTTTGTTTCCCACATCACTGGTACACAGATGTAATTTTGATTTGAAGGCAAACTACCAAAAACTATTCAGGAAATTTCCAAAGCACCCTAAAAAATAAAATATCCTTTTTATTTTTTTTATGTTTTTAGTAACTGCTAGTCAAAGGGAGAGCTTTAAAACAGACAAGCTGCCTTCAGAAATACAACTTTATTCACAATAATTTCATATAAATGAAATGTTACAGTAAATAGACCCTTTGTCTTCTAAAAGGTTACTCATTAACTAGCAGGAAATTCAATATTCCCTACTCCACATTTTCAAATGTTAAAAAAACAATATTAAAGCCAAACAAGCAAAGAAATGTTCTTATTTTGGAGGAGAAAAAAAAAAACCCTTCAAATTTAATCTTGAGCCACTCAGTTCATTTGTTTCTTATGCTGAGCCCCTTATAATGTGGATATAAAAATAACAATGGAGATCTGCAATTGTTGATCATGAGGCTTCTTAATTGTAACCACATATGAGTTTCAATTTCTCTTAAATTTGAACAAGCAACATCCTTTCCCCATGTCATGTTGAGTTAGTGCCTAGTCCAGTGTAGTGCTGAGAAGGCATTTTTGGAATGTGAGCTAAATATCATTTTTTTAAAAATTACTTATGCAGAAAGCAATTTGAATTATTTCCTTCCAAAAGACATAGTAAGTCTACATAATTAGTTTGTAATTTGTATCATTAAATGAAGTCAAGATGGTCTTATAAATTCATTTCTGGTATTCTCATCATACAACCTAAAAATACAAATCAACAATTCATCACTATAGCTTAGAAATTTAAAAATCAAAATATTTAGGATGAAATTATTGCTAAATCAGGACATTGACATAAGACATGAGCATAGCAGTTCTCAGTGTGTTCTCTTATATTTCCACCAAAGAATTCTCTCAAGAATCTGACCTAAGAACTCTAACCGTAAGTTAAAGATGAAAAGTTTGTTACCACTGGGAGGATTTTAGACTTGATCTTAATAACCTTTCCCAATGAACAATGGAAGAGAAAGAAGGAGATATAAAGGTAAGATGGGGAGAGATTTCAGGAAAATAGCTGAAAGTATGCTAATGATAAGTGATATAGGAAAACGTTGGGGTTCGGAGCAAACACTCAAGATTGAGACTTCTTCCGTGCAAAAAGGTGGTTTTATGAAAGCTCGGGGACAGGACCCGTGGGCAGAAAGAGCTGCCCTGGGGTTGTGACAGGTGTCTGATTGTACACTTTCAAGTTCGGAGGGGGTTAAGGCCAGGATAAGTCCCTAAGGAATTTTGGAAACAAGGTTTCCAGGACCCTGAGGGGTCTAGCTATTGTTAAGAAAAGGTCATTTATTACTGTTTAGTAAAAACTCAGTCCTGAGACTCTTCAGATGAGTATCAGTGGGCCATATGCTTGGAGGATGATTGCTAACATGTATCTTGTGGGGTAGAGATAAAGAGTTCCTAGAGGAATGTCACTCGGCCTGTTTCAAGGACTTGTCAATGGGCTGTAAGTAGTAAGGAAATTTAATTTTTTCTTTTGCCTTTGTTTCCCACATCAATAGGTTTAACAGAAATCCATAATCCAGTTTAAAGGGAAAGGAGACATAAATACCTTACCCCAGCCTATCAAGATGAAGCCCCACAGGTATTTGGTGTCCGAAAAGAATGCCACAAAGATTAGACTATGCAGGTAGACACCTTCCACCAAGATCCAATAGTAATTTGTAGCCAAGAAGTAAATGAACATCACAACAGCAATCTTGCACCCAATCTGTTACAAATAAACCAGAATTGCATCATATTAGAACTCTTAATTATACTACATGCAACAGACCATGAAAAAATAGTACTGTATTTCTTTTTTATGATCTGTTTCCTGTATGTAGGAAAGCCAAGACTGTTGAATGAGACCAGAACAAGGTTATTTTAAGACAGCATCTCTAAGACTATGGGCTCGATTCTGTTCTTAAAATAAGATATTTTTCCTTTAGAAGTTACCAAAAAATCACTTTTCTTTGATTTTTCCTATTTATGAAAATAATACTTGATCATCAGAGAAAATTAGAAAATACAGAAAAGCATAAAGAAGAAAATATTAGCCATTATTCTACCATGATTTTATTTTATTCTCATCTTTCTTTGCCCCAAAAGTCAATGGCTAAAATAATAAGCATTTACTACATCTTATGAATCTATGCATTGGCTCAGTGATTCTGCTGATCTGGGCCAGCCTCCGCTAATCTTGGCTAGGCTCATTCACAGAGCTCTACCCTTCACCAGCACACCATCACTTCCATTTCATTCTATGGGATAAAACAAGTCACCAAAACCAGCACAGAATCAGAATCAGCAGGGACTACAAAGTTAGAGGGCAAAGGCCAAAGCCACAGAAAGGGCATTAGTTCATACTATCAAGACATATAATCTATTATACTTAATTCCCAGATACAGCACATCAGTGATCTAATTAACTGAATTATTTAGTGATTCTATTTACTAAATAACACCAGGACATTTCAGAGCAGAATCAAGTACCCTGGAATCTTATATTGGAACAAGTCTGAATCTACAATAAAGAAGGTAAATGTTGTGGGCTTTAAAATAACACACTTCTGGGGCGCCTGGGTGGCTCAGATGGTTGAACGTCTACCTTCAGCTCAGGTCATGATCCCAGGGTCCTGGGATCGAGCCCCGCATTGGGCTCCCTGCTCGGCGGGAAGCCTGCTTCTCCCCCTCCCACTCCCCCTGCTTGTGTTCCCTCTCTCGCTGTGTCTCTCTCTGTCAAATAAATAAATAAAATCTTAAAAAAAAAAAAAAAATCTAAAGTGTTCCTTACATTTAAAAAATAAATAAATAAATAAATAAATAAATAAATAAATAAATAAAATAACACACTTCTGGTTTTTCAAGTGGGCTCTTACTTTTGAACACAATAAGCCATGAAAGCTAGTATGAGCTCCACATCAAATGCACTCCAGTCATGTGATTTTTGAAGTCGCCATGCCAGAATATTCTTATGGAAAGAGCTCAAGACTTTTAATAGTCTAAGATGATGAGTAATTAGGCGTAAAGCTTAAGGACAGAATCGAGGTAGTAAATATCATTATATAAATTAGTCATCTATCTTGGTTAATTCAGAGATTACATAAACCAAAACAAGTTAAGATTTAGTGGCCTGTAAAATTGTACTTGTCCGTAATGTTATAGGAATCAGTAATGAGAGAAAATGGTGAAAACACTTACGTATTTTGATTTGTCCACAGAAGGCATTTCTGTGGAATTTTGTAGGTCGTCCTGCATCAGCAGGGACTGCAGCTCCTTCACTCCTATGTGGGCATGGACCACTTTGTCCTTGACAAAGATGCTTACGGCTCGCAGCATGAAAGACACAAACAAGTGCATGTGGATATAGTTCCTAGTGCAATGCAATCGTCTACGGAGAGAAAATATTCAGGATTTAGATTTGGATGAAATTAGATATAGGTAAAGAAAATACATAAATGTAACAAAAAAGAAGAAAATATAGTAAGCCTGAACAAAGACAGAAACCCATTACTATCTATTTCCAATTGAAACAACTGGGATCAAAAACTAAAATGTAACTTTTTGAGAAATAATTTCAAATTTAACCTGATCTACTACTATATTTATCCCGAGTTTGCAGAGTTAACTATTGTGCTATATCAAACTAAAGCATTATACTAAAATATATATTAAAGTAATAATAAGTTATGACTACTAGAGAACCATTTTGGTATTATTTAAAAATGGAGCTTTCAGGGGCATCTGGGTGGCTCAGTCAGTTAAGCGTCTGCCGTCGGCTCAGGTCATGATCCCAGGGTCCTGGGATCGAGTCCCACATTGGACTCCCTGCTTAGTGGGGAGTCTGCTTCTCCCTCTCGCCCTGTTCCTGTGCTCTCTCCCTCTCTCTCTCTCTCTCACTTGCTCACTCTCTCTCAAATAAATAAATAAAATCTTTTTTTTTTAAAGTGGAGCTTTCACATTTTCAACACATACTCTGCAAGAAAAAGTAAATATTTTGATAACATTACACAACTTTATGTCCTAGTAATGTTAAAGAGTAAACAAGCTTACTTTAACATAAAAAGCTTGGGTTCATAAAAGAATCTTAGACACAAGTTAAACCATAACATACATAGGAGTAGATATAGTATTACTAATTTCCTGTACAAAAAGCTAACTCCAAAAGATATCTTTTCTTAAAAACACTCTTAAGAAAGGGTTGTAGAATCTGTCCCAGCTCTACCATTGTTTGACGGCAAGACAGTACAACTTTCCTGTACAATGATCACCATGTTACTACTTCTCTTCCAGAAAGGACGAAGTACATAAGTCTAAGAGAGTAAAAAAATTTTTAATCCAATAATATATTTTTACATTTCACAATATAGTAGGGGTAGGCCAACTGAGAATGAGCTAAATTTAGGCATTTTGGAAATGTTATTTTGTTAGTATGGTGGGGACATGTATACATGTCCATTCTGCCCAGACAGTCCTCCTCATTAATCAGTTCCCTTTGGGGAGTGTCTTCACAGGTGAGTGGGATTTGACCATATAGGGTTATCAGGTATCTGTGGAAATTATTGACTGTGAATAGCGCTATCACAGTATCTAAGTAGGTATTGATTTTTAGAAGACTCAACACTATTTACTATCTTAATAAAAAACTATCTTGTTTTGTGAAACAGAAGTTTCTGAAATTTTTGTGTAACATTCTGCTATATAGTATAGTAATTATATAAAAAGTATTATATAGAAAGAATTTGTTAAACAGAGTGATAAATTACTATGTAAATTGAAGAATTACTACTTAGTGATTTGTATCCTCCTGAAACCTTATGTAGCTTTTTTTCTCATAAATATTCATCTATTATTCTGAACAACCAGAGCTACACTTAGTATAATGGGATGAACTCTGGATAGGAATTGGAAGATGACAGTTCTGTTTCCAGCCATACCACCTATGACTTTGTGACCTTGGACACTGAACTTCAGTTTCTTGGTCTGTAAAATAGGATAATACTGCCAAGCCAATTTCACAAGGCTGTCTTGAGGAACCCCTCCATAATTCCACAAATCTGTGTTCCCCTTCTCCTTTAAAAACTTCATTATCTCCCTATTCTCTACCATTACAAGATAAAATTCAAAGCCTTTGACAAAGACTGGCAAAACCAGTGCCACAAAATCTAGTTTCTTCCTAGTCATTCCTATATGGCCACTCCACCCTATGCATCAAATGATGCATTCACATGGGACTCTTCTATGTTCCCAGAGTCTACCCTGCTCCTCCCTACCTCTCAGTTTTGCACATTCTGTTCCCATCATCTGGAATATACTGAATTCCTTCTCATCATTGCAATATCAGTTCACATGTCAGTGTGTTCTGGGAAGTCTCTCTCTCTTATCTAGTCAGTTTTAGCCTCTTTGGTGTTCCCAAAACCCTTTATAAAAGACTGTATTATAGTATTAACAATATTTTGTTTGATAATCATTTAATGAGTCAGTCTCTCATATATACTGCTTTTCTAGTCTGTAACATATCTTAATTTGTCCTCCATCAATACTAAAAAGAGTCTATCATATATGGCAGAGAAAAAGCTTGTTGTGTCAATGGACTAGTGAATCAATAAAGAAAAAGTTTTGGATATATAAACTATACTGTCATAAGAGGAGTAATTGCTTTAGAAGAAGTAGTTGGAGTATTAAACTAGTCATTTATTTATTAATTCAACAAATATATATTAAGCATCACTATATATCAGGTACATTACAACCACTAAGAATGCTACAATGAGCAAAAAATAAATAAATAAATAAATGTTCTCATGTGGCTTTACATTCTAGAGGGAGAGATAAAAAATAAAAAGAAAAGAAAAAGAAATAAACAAAATAAAAAGATAAGTAAAACATCAGATAGTACATTAGGTAGTGATAAATCCAAAGAGAAAAACAGCGAAAATAGGTATAAGAAGTTTCGAGGAAGAGGGGATTATAAGATGATAGGAAACAAAATATAAAACATTTTGTTTTTTAAATATGTCATCTACCCTCATTCCTTTTCCCATGCATAATTTAGCACTAAATTCCTAAAATTGTATTGTCTTAATTAATATACCTCAAGATCTTCCCTTTCTATCCAATCCTCAAAGCCACTGCCCTTGGCCCGGCCACCATCTTCTTGTCCTCAGTTACTCTAACAGCCTCTTCCAAATGGGCTTCCTATCATGCCTCCCACCAACTCACACTCCACCTCACAAGTGACTTTCATGTCACTCTTCTGCTTAAAATCCTTCAATGGCTCCTCATCACTCTTAGGGTAAAGTTCAAATTTCTTCATATAACCCACAGGTCTCAAAACATTCTCAACCCTGCTTACCACTCCAGTCTCACTGCCTATCACTTAGCTGCACCAAAACTCTGCTGTCTCAAATATTCCATGCTTTTGATCTAAACTTAGGTTTGGAATTCTGTCCCCCAGTGTTCTCTTTTGGTTAAATCTTATTTACAGTCATGCATCTTTTGAGATTTCACTTCATCCCCATACTCTGCCTTCCCAATTACCATACACCACCTGAATCATACCATTTCTCACACTGTACACTGTTTTCTCAGCTATGTGTATCACAAACCAGCTGCAAGCATCATGAGTACACATTCCCCATGCATGTTGTGCACTGTTTTTTGTTTTGTTTTGTTTTTAAAGATTTTATTTATTTATTTGACAGAGAGAGATACAGCAAGAGAGCGAACACAAGCGGGGGAGTGGGTGAGGGAGAAGCAGGCTTCCTTGCGAGCAGGGAGCCAGATGCGGGGCCCGATCCCAGAACCCTGGGATCGTTGCCTGAACCGAAGGCAGACACTTAATGACAGCCACCGAGGCGCCCCATGTTGTGCACTGTTTTATCTCGATATTGGTGCTCAAAATTTTGTACTGATTTACATTAAATTGTATTGAATTGGGCAAAAGTTTCAGTGGACAAAAATAAACCATAACAGAAGCAATAAATACAACTTCTTTAGATACAATATCAGATCATTTGGGAGATTATTTAAAATGAATTTCTGTCCAATGGCACCAAAATCATTTGGGAAGAACGAAGTCTTTGCATCATGAATGAAAATCTTTGTAGCTCATTCTGCTCTACTCTGCAGCCCTTTGCAAACAAATACACTGTAGTGCAGATCTATAGGCTTAATGGTTTCATACTGCTTTGATATTTTTAAAGATTTTTTTTTTAGTTTTTAAACAACAATAATAAAAACCCTGAATTTCCTCATGAAAAATAAATTTTCAAAGCCAAATAATATTATAACACTAGGCTGAATTCAAAAACTTGTGCTGGGAAAAGTATTTGGGCCAGAAATTGTGAGACCTCTGCGTCTTCTATGCGTAGGACACAGAACCTGTCCCTTCATGGAGAAAGGGATTGGGAATCACTCACCTGAAGTAACCAATGATGAGAATAGCCACAGCCAATGAACCAAAGGAGACAGAATATCCGATTGTGTACATGACATAGAGGCGTTCAAAGAATTCTTGCTGAAGGGGAAGAGATTTAATTAGAAAAATAGCTTTTAACAAGTAGATGTAGATAAACTTAAGAATCATGCTTCTTCCTGTTTAGAGACGGGCAGTGTGTTATCACATTTATATAACATAGATTATTCATCCAGCCTTTCTTTTATTTCCTAAATTCCAGTCAGAGGGTTTGGGTTTTTTTTTAAGATTTTATTTATTTTTTTGAGACGGGGGGGGGGGAGGCATGAACAGGAGGAAGGCACAGGGAGAAGCAGGCTCCCCGCTGAGCAGGGAGCCCCACACAGGACACTGAGATCATGACCTGAGCCAAAGGCAGACACTTAACCAAATGAGCCACCCAGACACCCCTCAAGTCAGAGATAAAGATGTAATAATAATAATAATATTCAACATTTCTTGCTTAAGTGAGGTCAAATTAAATGTTGCAATATTTATCTCGTGAATTTTTGTGCTGTCCATTTTAATTAATTGGAATTGTATACCTAACGTGATAGTTGAAGTAAACAAAACGTGTTACAGGGCTATTGTAAGAGGAAACTAGTAAAAACAATATGTCATTTTTGGAATATTATTTCTAGTTTTCCTTGAGTTTTTTATTGAGCTGTAATTTACATGAAATAAAATATACAGGTCTTTGATGGGCTTTGACAAGCCATGTTTGCTGTGCAATTTGCCAGCCAAAAAACCACCCACCATTCACTCCCAGGTAACTACTGTTCCAATTTCTGTCATCACAAATTGGCATCATCTGTTCATGTACTTCATGTACTTTTTGACTGTTCTTAGACTTCTTAGAATTAGATAGTATATACTTAGTATATACTCTTTTTGTCAACATACTGTTTTTGATATTCACCAATATTGTTACATGAATCAATGGTCCATTCCTTTGTAATTTTTAAAAGTAATTATAAATTCACAAGAACTGGAAAAGATAGTAAAAAAGTGCCATTTATCCTTCACCCAGTATTCTCCAATGGTTACATCTTAACATAATTATACTAAAATATCAAAGGCAGAAATTTGACATGGTGCACTTTGTGTGTTTATAGTCCTGTGTCATTTTATCGCATATGTAAATTTTTGTAACCAGCACTGCAATCAAGATACAGAACCATTGTACACCACCTTGAAGACCTGCCTTGTGCTGTCCTTTAAAGTCACCCATAGACCCCTCTTCCCCAGCATCCCTGACACCTAGCAACCATTAATATTTTCTACCTCTTTAATTTTGTCACTTCGTAAGTGTTACAGAAATGGAATCATACAGTATGTGACCTTTTGAGATTGGCTTTTTTCACTCACAGTAATGACCTCAAGATACATTCAAGCTGTTGTATAGATCAAGTTTGTTCTTTTTTATTGCTGAATAGTATTGCATGGTATGTATGTAACCTATGTATATCAGTATATATAAAATGTTTCAAACTTTGTAGACAGCTTACATTTGGGTCACATTTTTTTTTATAAAGATTTTATTTATTTATTTGCCAGAGAGAGAGAGAGAGAGAGCACAAGTAGGGGGAGCAGCAGGTAGAGGGAGAAGCAGGTTGCCTGCTGAGCAAGGAGCCCGATGTGGGACTCGATCCCAGGACTCTGGGATCATGACCAGAGCCGAAGGCAGATGCTTAACCAACTGAGCCACCCAGGCGTCCCTTGGTTCACATTTTTTAATAAATTTTTCAATCTCTGTTAATTGGTATAATTAGACCATTTTTTAAATATAATATTGATATGTTAAGGCTAAGTCCATCATTTTATTTTTTTATTTTCTATTGTTCTATTTTTCATTTCTCTGTTTAATTTTTCCTGCCACCCTGTGGGTTACTTGAACATTTTGTAGAATTCCATTTTGATGTCCCTTTTTATATAGTGCTTTTGGTGGTTGATCTATGTATTACATTGTACAGCTTAATGTAGAGCCTTTGATTACTGAATGCTTACCTTTCTTCTTTTCTAATTAAGCTATAATCAAGCATATAATTAAGCTATAATTTAATCAAGCATATGATAAGCTATAAATCTCCTTCAAGCTCTGCTTTTGTTGTTTCCCTCATTTTTTGATATATTCAACTTTCATAATTATTCAGTTCAAACTTTTGCCATGGATGGCATATATTCCAACAATTTGTGAATTGTCCACATATTTTATTTCAATTGATTTTCAATTAATTCTTTTGTGGTCAGAAAATACACTCTGTGTGATTTTAATCTTGAGGTTTATTGACACTTGTTTATAGTCTAGCATATGTTCAATCTTGAAGAAGCTTTGATGTGTAATTTAAAAGAATGTGAATTTTGTAGTGTTTGTATTCTATATAAGTGGCATTTTCGTCAAATTGTGTGAAAGGTTATCCTATGGAAGTTTTTGTCTAATTGTTTTACCAATTACTAAGAGAATGGTATTTTGATATATTTCAACGTGGTGGGATTTGACCATGACTCCCTTTTGCTTTGACAATTTTTGCGTTATGCAATATGAAGCTCCTAAATGCATGCATATTTAGGATCATTATTTCTTTCTGGTAAATGGATTCTTTTACCATTCTGATATGTCCCTCCAACTTAGTAATACTCTGTCTTGAAGTCTACTTAGCCATTTCTTATGCTTAGGGTAAGCACTGCATATAACTCATCCACCCTTTTAATTTCAACAAATCTATTATCTTCACATTTATCTGTATCTTTATATTTAGAGTACATTTCTTGCAGACGGTATATACTTAAGTTACACATTTATTACCCATTCTGTCTTTTAAGTGATTGTTTAGTTCATTTACATTGAACACAATCATTGCTATGTTGGGCTTAAATATAACACATTGGTATTGGCATTCTAGATGTCCAGTCTTTGTTCCTTTGTACCTACTTCCTTACCTTTTATTTGGGGTGTGGTGTCAATTAAGTATTTCTTAATCTTTCACTTGTGTTAATTTTTAGAAATTATGCATCCTGAACTTATCAGAGCCTCCACTTAAATAATATTGAACTATTTCACAAACTACATAAAGAGTTTACAAATGTATATTCAATTTTGCTTCCCAGCCTTTGCCCTTTTAGATTTTGTCTACATAGTGCTCACTTCAGCAGCATATATAATAGATTTTGTCTACATAATTTATAAACCTTAGTAAGAGACTACTATGTTTGCTTTAAGCAGTCAATAGACTTTTAAATGAATTATAAAGATATAAAGATAGATATAAGTACAGTAGTAAATAAGGATGATAAGAATACAGTTTTGTTTATTATTTTAGCCTGTCATTTTTATTCATATATGTATACATATATATATACCCATTTTGGTCTTCCTTATTCCTTCCTACTAATCTATGTTCCCATCTGGCATATTTCTCTTTGACCTAGAGAACTTTCTTGAGCATTTCCTATACTGAAGGTATGATGAAGATGAATTCTGTCATATGTTTTCTGCTTGAAAAGTATCATTATTTTCCCTTTATCTTTATGCATATTATCACCTTAAAGATGTCATCCCATTATATTCCAGCCTCCGTTGTTTCCTGACTAAAAGGCAGACATCTTTTTTATTGCTGTTCTCTAATATGCCCTTTTTCTCTGTCCACTTTTTTCTTTTGACTGTGACTTACAGCAGTTTAACTATGATATATCTAAATATGATTTTCTTTTAATTTATCCTGCCTTGGGTTTGCTAAATTTCTGGATTGTATAGGTTGATTTATTTCATCCACTTAGAAAATTCTTGGCCATTGTCTCCTCAGATATTTATTTTGTTCAATTCTCTCTCTTCACCTCTAATTTCACAGGTGTTAGACAATTACATGTTGTCTCATAAGCCTCAGATGCTTCCGTTATTTTAATTTATTTTTTCTCCTAAATAAATTAAAATATTTATTAATATTCAGTTGGAAAATTTCTATCGACCTCTCTTTAAGGGCATTAATCCTTTATCATACTGTATCTAGTATGCTATTGAGCATATTAAATGAATTCTTCATTTTGGAATTGAATATTTCAATTTTAGAATTTCCATTTTATTATTTTTTGAAGTTTTTCTCTGATTTTCCCATCTGTTTTATGTACCTTTTTCACCAAATCATCTAACATATTAATAATAGTTATTATTAAGTACTTATCTGCAAATTCTAACATCTGGATCTTCTAGTTTTTTCTGCTCTTATTTTTACTCCAGATTTTGGGTCCCTGCCTTGTAATTTTGTATCACATTCCAGGCCCTGTAAGTAAAAGAACAGTAGAGACTAAAGTATATGATGTCAACTGCCTGAAAAGGCAGACCTCTTCCTCCGTCAGGTTTCTTGGGTAAGGAAGCTGGATTACTCTGTTGTTAAACTAAGTTGAGCTTTGTTGTAGTTTTTATTTTATGTTTTTTGTGATCCTGGTTTTGCGTTTTGAGAGCAGAATCAAGACTTGTTCAGCTGACCTCGAGATTTTAGCACTAGCAGCCTCTAGTGGCCATTATGTGGATTTTAGTCCACCTGACATTTTCCAAGCCATAGCACTATTGCTGCTATTTAAACTATCCATCAGTTTTTTGAGTTGCTAGGGATTTTACTTTGCTTTCCTGCCCCTCCCTGGCATGCGGGCTGTAGCAATCATGCACCATGCGCCTTAAAGTATGTCTCTCAGCTCCGCTGCTCTGTCCCATGACTTTGGCTAACTGCTGCCTTTCACTCTGAGAGTACTTTGCACCTCTTGGGAAATTTCTCTTAGCCCACCTGTGCTGTCCCCAGCCTCTGGCACATGGCCTCCACGCACTCAGTGAAGGCCCCATGGGGAAAAACTGGCTGGTGGGTGATAGCTCACTGTGCATGGGGCTCACTACTTGGGATTCTAAGCCCGTATGCTAACCCTTGTCTGTTAAAAGTTGGTTTAAGGGGCACCTAGGTGGCACAGTTGGTTAAGCAGCAGACTCTTGGTTTCGGTGAAGGTCATGATCTCAGGGTCTTGGGGTCCAGCCATGCGTCTGGCTCAGCAGTCTGCTTCAGGATTCTCTCTCTCCCTCTGCACCGCCCCCCCCCCCCCCCTTTTTTTTTTTTTCTCTCTCTCTCTCTCAAATAAATAAATAAATCTTAAAA